>NW_021604791.1:11024925-11060453 GCF_004785775.1 Grammomys surdaster
CTCCTCCTCCTCCTCCTCCTCCTCTTCCTCCTCTTCCTCCTCTTTTTCTTCTTCATCTTCATCTTCTTCCCCTTCTTTCTCCTCCTCCTCCTTCTTCTGCTCCTCCTCCATCTCCTCCTCCTCTTCTGACTCCTCCTCTTCTTTTATTGGCATTTAAAAATGTAATTGCACTCAGTGAAGTTTGGGATTCATTTACAAGTAGGTAAACAATCAAGTTAACCAAATATTAAAATTGTAAATTATTAATCACTATAAAGATTCATTTAAAACCATATGGCATATTACTTGCAGAAGATGATAGAAAACTAGTGTTTATTTTCTCTAATATTTAAGTAAGAGAAGAAATATAATAAGATACATTGAAACCTAATGAAATATTCAGAATATGATGGTTTTGACTGGTCACCTGGAACTATAATAAAAATGATCATACATTGTGAGGTAATATAAACCCAGCAAGACAAACATCACACATTCACACATGCTTTCTCATAGGAGAGTCCTAGTTCCAAATCCTCAGATGTACTGAATACCTTGGAGGAATTATAGAAACCAGAAAAAAAAACACATCACCATGGTGGGAGAGTGAGGAGAAATAAGGTTCAGATTAGCAGGGAACAAATCATCTGATAAGACAAATGGGAAAATGAAAGTTCTAATTAAAGATAAGGGAGAAAGGTAAATACAGAAGATGGATAGATGGTAAAATAAGAATAATGATGTCTGTAAGTCATATAAAACATACGATTTACTACTCACCCAAAATACCTATCATACATGTAAGTAAATACACACACATACATATACACACACATACACAGGCTATCTCTCTCTCTCTCTCTCTCTCACACACACACACACACACACACACAGCTCTCTCTCTCTCTCTCTCTCTCTCACACACACACACACACACACACACACACACACACACACACACAGCTTAAATAAAAATTTCTCATCTGGGTTGACAATGTTCTACCAAATAACCAAAGACCATCTAACAAAACCTTCAACATTAGACATGAGAAGCCCTCTTTTGAGTTGTTGAACAGAGTGGTCAAAGAGACTCCCAAAACATTACCGGTTATAAATATTGCCCTTGGTTGTCCCAGAGGTGGAAGGTAAATTCCTATTGTTAAAGGCACCATGCACTTCAGAAACAGAGCCCAGAGACTTCTGAACTAGCTCTCACTTGAATGAACATCTCAGGAGCTGAATTCATATTACCAGAAAGTGTCATGCAATCTTCATAAAAGACAGAAGCAACTAAGAGTCATGCTCATTTAGGATGCATATTAAAAGCAACAACTAGAGTATCAAGACACAATAACTTTATGTGTGCAGTAGTACCATGCAAACCTTGCTAGTAACTGAGAGCTCTCTAATTGAACTTAGAATATAAATGTAAGTTTTATTTGCCAAATGTAATTGTCATCTTGGAGGCCTACTGCTTACTAGATCTTTCTGAACTCTACCTGGCTAGTTCCACTCAGCTGTTCTGGATCAAACTTCTCTCCAAGAAGACTGATTCAAACTGGTTTCTTTTGGCTTCTGACTGAATTGTTCTGCTTGCCTCAAACTAACTCTGGCGAAGTGTTATAATCTTCTGGCTCCTCTTTCTCTGGATCCTTCTATATCACCTGCAACTTGCTCTGTACAACTCTCTCTCTCTCTCTCTCTCTCTCTCTCTCTCTCTCTCTCTCTCTCTCTCTCTCTCTCCATCTCTCTTCCTCCCTCTATCTCTCTTCTCTTTCTCTCCCCTCTCTCTCCCTTTCTCCTCTCTTTCTCTCCTCTCTCTCTGTCTCTCTCTCCCTCTCTCCCTCTTATCTCTTAAGTTGCCTCTCTTTACAGTCATGCTCCCCTGAAATTTGAGATTATCCTAACTCTGATTTGTTCTGTCAAATCTTTCTCTTATTTGTTATTCTGTTTGCCCCTTGATTAGACATAACTTTCAAACATGGCTGTTCTCTTCTATAAACTGACATTATCTACATTGTTAGGAATTAAATTTCTCTAGTACTTGTAAGCCTAGTCAACTTTTTGAAAATCCTATAATCACCACTTTACTAAGCTAGCATTTTCTCTTACATTATAAATTTTTTACCACTATACCCACAAAGATATTGTAGTCGTCACTTCTCATCAAAGAAGCACCTGTTCTCAACAGAGGTGTTTCAGCAGCAATCATTACAGAAAACTACAAACGATAAAAGTAAAAAGTTGGAGAGTTCAGTTCCATTGTGCCCATGTACAACTTTTAAACCTAAGGCTCAGAGATAAATGAAGAAGAGGAAGTGGAAATATTGTAAAAGCCAAAGGAACTGGAATTTTACTGTAAGATCATGTGTCCTAGGAAAGCCACACTTATAAAATCTCACTAACACAAACATGAACAGAACAAAATCAACAACTCAAGGAGCCTCAACCATACACAAAGAGCTACAGGCAACTAATGAATACTGAGAGCACAGAAACAATCGTTCCCAAGGAAAAGCACACCAACTGGTTATCCAGTACCAAATGGCTATCCTTGAAAACATGCATGTAAGTAGTATATGCACTGAGTAGTTTGTATTTATGTATTTGGAATACACACACATACATGTACACACACACATATATACACATACTTGCATACATATATGTGCAAACACACACATAACAATTAATGCAAACGGAGGTTATAAATTTGAAAAAGAGCAATAAGAGGCATATGCAAGTGTTTGGAGTGTGGAAAGGGAAGGAGAAAATGACATAATTGTGCTTTACTATAAAAAAAAGATACTTAGAAGAATGAAATCGCAAATACATGTGATAGACTCTTCTGGGATAAGCTAATATGACACCCACGAATCAAGTCCCAATTCCTCTTAGATCTTTTAGTGGTCTTCCTAGGCATGAGTTCTTTGGACACATTCAAAAATCTTAAATATTGACACAAGAAGATGGCTTTATATGTACTTGACTTAGCAAACCAAATACAGTGGGTGACGGTTTCAGGGTAATTTCTTGGGAAACAAGTCACTGAATTGCAATTTCCAATGCCAAGTTCATCATGTCTACTATGGAGAGAAACTCAAAAGCAGTTCCACTGATATGAGGAACAGGAAAGGTTGTCCATTCTCTCCATACTTATTCAGTATAATACTTGAAAACTTATCTAGAGCAATAAGACAACTGAAGGAGATCAAAGGTATACAAGTTGGAAGAAAGAAATCAAAGTATTTATTTATAGCAGATCTGATAGAATACACAAGTGACCCCAAAATTCTGCCAGGAAATTCCTACAGCTGATAAACTTGGTAAATCAATGTAGTTGGATGCAAAATTAACTCATAAAAATCAGTAGTATTCCTATATACAAATGACAAATTGTCTGAGAAAGAAATCAGGGAAACAATCTCTTTCATAATAGCCTCAAATAATATAAAGTATCTTGGGAATATTTCTAACCAAAAATGTGAAAGACTTTCATGTTAGCAATAATAAAACCTTCAAGACATTGAAGAAACAATTGAAGAAAATATCAGAAAACAGAAAATTCTCCCATGCGTATGGATCAGTTGGATTAATACAGTAACAATGGCTATCCGGACAAAAGCAATCTACAGATTCAATGGAATCCCCATCAAAATTTCAACACAATTCTTCACAGATCTTGAAAGGGCAATTTTTCGTTTTATATGAAAACACAAAATATCCAGGATAGCTAAAACAATTTTGAATAATAAAACAGCTGCTGCAGGTTTTACTGTCCCCAACTTAAGTTATACTACAAAACTATAGTAATAAAGACTGTGTGGTTTGGGCACAAAACCTACAATAAAATCAAATTGAAGACCCAGATATAAATCCAACACCTATGGGTACATGTTTTTATTGTTTTTAATAAAGATACCAGAAATACACACTGAAAAAAGACAGCATCTTCAACAAATAGTGTTGGTCAAATTGGATATCTGTATGTAGAAGAATGAAAATTGATCCATACTTATTACTCTGCACAGCACTCAACTTGAAATCAATTATGAACTTAACATAAAATATACTGAACTCGATACAAAAGAATATGGGGAATAGCCATTGGCACAAGAAAGACATTCAGAACAGAACAGAATTAGCAGAGTAGCTAGAATCAACAATTAAGAAATGGGACCCCATGAAACTGAAAGTCTTCTATATGGTAAAATGCAGTGAAATTCAAAGAGGCAACCTACAGTATGGAAAAAATATTTTCACCAACTACACATTCAATAGAGGGCTAACATACAAAATATATAGGGAACTCAAGAAACTTGATGTCAAGAAAACAAATAACCTGATTTAAAAGGAGGTTAATGATGTAAACAGAGTTCCCTATAGAGTAAACTCAAATGACTGAGAAATACTTAAAGAAATGTCCAAAACCTTAGACATCAAGGAAATGCAAATCATACTTTGAGATTTGCTACACCTGGCAGAATGGCTAAGAGCAATAACACAAGTGACAGCTCATGCTGGAAATAGTGTAAAGTAAGAGGAACAGTCATACATTGCTTGTGGGAGGGCAAACTCACAGCCACTATGGAAATCACTGAGGAGGTTTCTCAGGATGGTGGGAATCAATCTACCTGAGGACACAGCTATATTACTGATAGACATATACACAAAGGATGGTTTATCCTATTTCAGAAACACTTTCCCAACCATGCTCATTGCTGCTGTATTCATAATAGTCAGAAATTGAAATAAAGTAGATGGTCCTCAACAGAAAAATGAAGAAAGAAAACGTGATACATTTATACAATGGTGTGTTTTTCAACTGTTTGAAGAAATGCTGACGCTGAATGGATGATCAGGACCCAGAGGCTGGATAACGTAGAGACCTAGGTCAGAACCAAATATTACTAGAAAGAAAGGCAATGAAATGATTCCTAGTTAAATTCTGCTATACTTGTAGATTGGAGCCTACTCAAATCTTCATCAGAGAGGCTTCATCCAGCAACTGATGGGACTAGGTGCAGAGACCCATAGCCAAACTGAGGTAGAGTTCAAAGAACCCAGAGGAAGAGAGAAAGAATGATTGTAAGAGAGAGAACTTACAGATACCACAAGAACAGGGCCCTCAGGCTTGACTGAGCAGGGCTCTTAGGGCTCTCAAAGATGGAGGTACAATTTAGAACCTGTAAGGTTCTCAACTACGTCCTCTACATGTATGGTATGGGTTGTGTGGCTTGGTGCTTTTGTGGAACTCCTGATAGTAGAAGTACAGGTTGTTTCTGACTCTTTTATCTGCTCCTGGTATCCTTTCCCCTTCTAGATTGTCTTGTCTAGCCTTGATATGCAGGTATGTGCCTACTCTTGTAACTTACTATGCTGTACTTGGTTGA
Source organism: Grammomys surdaster (assembly GCF_004785775.1). Lineage (NCBI taxonomy): Eukaryota > Metazoa > Chordata > Mammalia > Rodentia > Muridae > Grammomys > Grammomys surdaster. Next base: position 11,030,298 of record NW_021604791.1, read on the forward strand.
TATCCCTGGGAAGCCTGATCTTATCTGAAGGGAAATGGATGCAGAGTGAATTTGAGGGGTGGGATGGGAATAAGGACGAGGGAAGTAAAGAGAGGGAAAACTGCAGTAGGAATTAGTATATAAGAGAAGAGTAAAGAAAAAAAAATGACATTAAGAAATTTGAAGGTAAATGGATGGAACTAGAAAACAATTGTCCTGGTTGAGTTATCCCATCTCAGAAATATGAGTATGGTGTGCATTCACTTATATATGGATATTAGCTGTGAAGTCAGTGATAACCAAGTTACAGTCTGTAGACCCTCACGGGGTAGGTGTAGACTGACTAGAGGGAGGAGATAGAGCTCTTTAGGAAAGTGGAATAGAATAGACCGTTATGGATGGATGGAGCAGAGATGGAAAAGGAAGATCAGCTGGAGGAGCAGGGAGAGGGTTGTAGGAGAGAATACAGGGAGAGACAATTAAAGTTAAGGGGCATTTGAGTAGTAGTTTGGAAACAAGACAATAGAATTTCCTGAAATATATGAATGTATAAAGGTGACCTAAATGAAATCATCAAATAATGGGGGAGACAGAGTCCCAGCATGTCGTCTACTACCATGAAACAAAGCTTCCAGTACTTGGATTGAGTAGCATACAATTCAGTTATTGACCAAAGTAACACCATGGAAATCCCCCCAAAATCCAGCCTGCAGCCATGACTATATATTGGTCTCCACAAACTGACATCTGAAGACAATATCTATGTAACTCATTGAACATGGAAATGCTCAGCTGATGCCTACACACACACTTTACGCCTATGTTCCAGCTTCTTTAGAAAAAAAAAAGGTACTTTTGATGCTCTCAAAATAATAAAAATGTAAACAACAAGCCAGCCACAAATCCTTTCTCTACCATGGTGTCCTGCCTGCAAGATATGCTAGGGCAATGATGGCACGAAACTGGTGAGAGTAAGAAACAATATATGATTTGACATAAGGCTCACTCCACTAGATGACACTTAACAATGCTCAAGTGACCAAGAACCTGAGTCTAGAAAGCATAGAAACGTAGGGAAAAAAACAAATAATACTGGTCTAAAAAATGAAAAAAAATGATGATAAAATGATTCCTGATGATATTTTGCTATACTCAGAGATCATTGCCTTGTTCAGCTATTATCAGAGAAACTTCCTCCTACAGTAGATGGGAACAAATCTAATGACACACAGCAAAACACAGACAGCAAGAATTGTTGGAACACTAATCTGTATAGGGCATGTTTCCATCCTATCCCTCCTCTCAGAGCTCAGGGAACCATGTGGAAGAGGAGGAGGAAAGCATGTAAGAGCCAGAATGGGTGGAGGACATCAGGAGGACAAATGCCCTCTAAATCAACAGAGCAAAGCCCATATGAACCGAAAGAGATGGAAACAGCAAGCACAGGACCTACATGGGTTGGGAGAAGGTCCTCTGTGTTTATGTTATAGTTTACAGTTTAATATTTTATGGAGTTCTTGAGTGTGTGAACAAGTGGGTCTCAAAGTCTTTTGCCTTCTCTTGGGCTCTTTTTCCTTCGGTTGGTTTGTCTTGTCCAATTTCTATGTAATAGTTTTGTTTCGTCTTATTATATCTTATTTTGTCACACTTTTAAAAAATGAATTGATGAATGAGTTAGCAAACAAGGTTAGCAAATAAACTGTCACTTATAACTGCTGGGAAAAAGAAAAATCAAGACACTGGATATATCAACCTTCCCAGGTAAGGTCTCACATTCTAAAGTAACTGACCAATGTATGACTGGATCCCACAGGTTTCTGTTTTGTTTGTATTTCTTTAGTGTGTGTGAGCATGCACAAGATGAACTTTTATTTGGTTACAGTTTGGCGGTATTTTTTTGTTTTGTTTTGGATGTGACTTTTATTTATTCATTTACTTTTGTTTTTTTGGGAGGTTTTGTTGTTGCATTGGGTTTTTGTTTATTTTTTGAAAGAAAAGTTGGGTGGGTAGGAAGAGGATCTTAAAGGATGTTGAGAATGGAAATAATATTTCAAAAACATGTTTGAATATAAAAATCATTTTAACTAATAAAAATATAATAATAATGTCTATCGTATCTCACATTAGTTGATAAAAAAGACTTTAACTTTTCGTTCAGTACTGTCATCATCTTCTCTTTAACAGAATTTTCAGAATTTAGCCTCAGGATGGTTTTAGTCAATTTTCAGTGATTTGAGGAATACTGGAATGGTTCCAGGAAAGAATGTAGCATATATCCCATTGTTCTCCAAAATTCACTTTTTCCTTATTCCTCCCTCTCTAACCTCACCAATGTCTATATCTTCTCTTCATATACAGCTAAGGTATACTAATGTCATAAAAGTAAAAAGTAAAAACAAAGTATAACAATCAAATAGTAGAAAGATTAAAGCTTGTAAAATGTTGACATATTTTATCTCCATTATACTTCTAATCATATATCTTTGACATAAATCAAACCATACTTTATGTATCGTTTACTGAATATCAGATAGTAAAGATTTTGGTTGGACTTTGCATCTCATTTCTGGGATGAAGTCTCTGAATCCTTCTAATGTTAAAACGTATAAGACTGACTTTATGATTACACATGCTGGAGCCATTCAGCCTCATACAACCTTTTGATACTGTGACATGACATTGCCATCTATGTGAATGTGACATGACATTGCCATCTATGTGGCATGACATTGCCATCTATATGACATGACATTGTCATGTACAGCAAGGATAGGCTGCACTTATAACAATGCTGGAATGGATGCAGCCTGTGGGCTGGAGGTTGGGCAATGCCTGATTGCTAATACTGTTAAGTGATACAAAGTGGACTTTCAGGTAGCTTCGTTAAGTAAATTTCCCTTAAGCTGGATATTGCTCATCAAAGAAAGATAAAGTAATTAAGTGTCTGGGAATGGAGGGTGGGATATATCTGCATGACCGTAGGGATGGCTAGGGCTTAAGTTTAAAAAGTATCAAGTGAACAATGGCTCATATGTCAAGTATACAGAGGCAAACTCCAAAATTATCTAGGTGCTGAATCTCATACGAACTGTTCTGTTTGGCAATACATTTTACATTTTCACATTTATGGCTTGAGGGAAGGATTATTCTGGCTCCACAGGAAAAGGATAATAGAAGCATCTTAAAGAAGATGCTCCCAAGTAACTGTCATGTGTGTCTCTTCCTTCATAAGATTTTATGCATCAACTTTAGTTGCAGTAAAATCATAATCACATGAAAAAATGAAGTTAGTTATTTAGAAATAATTACTGATAATATTTTGCTGGTTTTTCTTTTAATAAAGAATATTATATGAATTTTTAATTGTGCATGTCTTAGCCTCTTTCCCTGTTACTGCCATAAAATGCCAGGGGAAAAGAAACTTAGGAAGGATAGTTCATCTTGGCTCACAGTTCAAAGTGAGAGTAACACTGCAGTCATATTAACAGAAACTTGGGGGCGTCTGGTCACACTGCATCCATAATCTATTAACTTTCTCCATTTTATACAGTCTAGAATTTGCATCCAGGGAATGAACACACACACAGTTAAAGAAGAATCTTCCTGCATCATCAACTAACAATTAAGAAAATCTTACTATGGGTATGGCCCTCATGCCTCACTGGACAATGACAGGGGGACCGGAGCCATTACAAGGTCCCCTTCAAGTACTGGAGATCAGGCCTCTATCCCAGCCTTCACAAGATTAGAATCGCCACAGCCCTTCTATACTTAGAGAAGTGAGGAGATGTCAGGGGCAGCCCTGATTACACACTGAAGACCTAAAATCAGCCATAGGCCTAAAATCAGCAATAGGCCTGTCATACATGTATACTAACACCAAGTCTTGGGTCTCTGTGAAAAAACATTGAAACAAATGGCTATAAGCTATTGTAAACAGGTAGCTTTTGTGGAAATGTACCAGCCCGAGTAATCATAGATCTTGTAAATAGGTAGCTTGACAGACAATACCAACTTAGATAAGGACAAGTGAGTCATAGGCAGAGTCATAGTGACCTGTCCCCTGAACCTCCACCCAGCTGATACCCTGTTCTGAAAGATATCTGTATTCCCCCTGAACACCCACACTCCAGTGTCATCCCCTTCCCCATATCCTGCCTGCCTTTCTGTGTTTATAACTCCTGTGTGAATAAATTATGATTTGAGAAAAAATAAATAAATTATTAAAAGAAAAAAGAAAAAGAAAAAGAAAATCTGTCCCAGATATGGCCCAGATGATCACTCTCTAGGTGAGTCCAGATGCTTTAGATGCTGAAAATAGTAACCATCAAGCCGTACATCACAATCTTGCCCCATATCTCTTTGTTTGTTTGTTTCTGTTTCACTTATCAGCTTCCACTCCTTTCCAGTTTTCTTTCAAAACCTATTTATAACTTAATGGGTAACTTTTTAAGCTTTCTCATGATTGTAAATCTATATAGTAAATCTATATAATCTAGATAGTACTTTTATTGCTCAAAGTAGCAGTATCTTATATGCAATTATGCAAATATTTCTTTTTAAAATGAAATGGAATGGAAACTCCTCGACATCCAGGGGTAGATCTATTTAATGTCTACATATATGATTGTTCATAGTTACTCAACTTATATTGTATTTTTTGTAACAGGAATCATGCTCCCGTAATTTTTCCCCTCTTTCCCATCTTTCTGTCCCCTCCTTTACTCTCTGTTGTTTCTCAAATTGTCCCTCCCTCCCTCCCTCCCTCCTTCCCTCCCTTCCTCCTTCCCTCCCTCCCTCCCTTTCTCCCTCCCTCCCTCGCTTCCTCCCCCTCCCTCCCTTACTTCCTTCCCCTCCCTCCCTCTCCCTCCCTCTCTCTGTCTCTCTGTCTCTGTCTCTGTCTCTGTCTCTCTCTCTTCTTTCTCTCTCTTTCTCAAGTGAAATTTCATGATTCTTCATTCTGTTTACATCAGGTAGCTGGCTTTCTTGATGTGTTGTGTGATCTCAAGATGCAATACAAATAAGTACTAAAGAGCTTGTATGTGGATCTTAAGTTCTAGGGTTTTATTCCACTCTTTAAAAAGGAGATCATGCATCAGAGGTAATGTGATAATATACTGAAAAAATAAATAAAAATAAAACCATTGACTATACCTTTGAAATAATAGTTTTATAAATATTGAGCTCAATTAAAATGCGTAAAAGTAAGATCTTAAAATCAGATTAGAGAACCAAAAAGCTGCCTAAGTATACATAGAAGCCATCTCCAATGGTTCACACACATGGCCATCTGTTCATACTTCTGTTGGCCTGTGATTGGCTATAAGTGTCTTGGCAGACATTGCTGTGGAGAAGGACTTCAGCAACTTTTACCAAGTAACAAAAAAGAAAGAAAATTCTCCAATTCTAATAAGCTTAGGTTCAGTCTGATGAAGACTCACAGTCATCTTGTAATGATTCCAAACTGTCCTAGTTTGCTTTCCATTGCTGTGATATAACAGTGAGACCAAAGGCAATTTGGGATTTTTTTCCCAGCTTCAAGCTCATAGTTCAACCTTATGAGAAGTTAGGTCAGGAAACTGGAGATAGAAACTGAAGTCAAGGCATTTTGGGATGATGCAAACAAAGAAATAAAACCCCAAAGTCAGCATCATAAAAATATGCACATCTGGCTACTACAAATAAAGCTGCTATGAGCATAGTTGAGCAAGAGTCCTTGTGGGATGTTGGAGCATCTTTTGGGTAAACGCCCAGGAGTGATATAGTTGAGTTTTCAGGTAGAACTATTGCTATTTTTTGAGAACCTGCCAAATTGATTTCCAGAGTGGTTGTAGAATTTTGCATTCCCAACAGCTAAGTAGGAGTGTTCCCCCTTTTCCGCATCCTTACCAGTATGTGCTGTCCCTTGAGTTTTTGATCTTAGCCATTCCAATGGGTGTAAGGTAGAATCTCAAAGTCAGTTTGGTTCACATTTCTCTGATGACTGAGGATATTGAACATTTTCTTTAAATGTTTCTTTGCCATTCATGATTCCTCTGTTGAGAATTCTCTGTTTACCTCATTTTTAAGAATTGGGTTATTTGGGCTGTTGATGTCTAACTTCTTGAGTTCTTTATATATTTTGGATATTAGCCCTCTGTCAGATTAGGGCTGGTGAAGATATTTTACCAATCTTTAAGCTGTCATTTTGTCCTATTGATGGTGTCCTTTGCCTTATAGAACCTTCTCAGTTTCATAAGGTCCTATATATCAATTTTTGATCTTAGTGCCAGAGCCATTGGTGTTCTATTCAGGAGGTTATCTCCTTTACCAATGAGTTCAAGGTTATTCTCCACTTTCTCTTCTATTAGATTTAGTGTGTCTTGTTTTACATTGAGGTCTTTGATTCACTTGGACTTAAGTTTTGTGTAGATTAATAAATATGGTTCTATTTGCATTCTTCTATTGTCGCTAAACTGAAGAATGAATAAAGAAAATATGGTTCATTTACACAATGGAATTCTATTCTGCTATTAAAAATAAGGGCATCATCAATTTTTCAGGCAAATGAAAGGAACTAGAAAACATTATCCTGTGTGAAGTAAACCAGACCCAAAAGTCATGCATAGTATATACTCACTTATAAGTGGATATTAACCGTAAGGTACAGGATAATCATGTTACAATCCAGAGAACCAAAGAAGACAAATAACAAGGATAATCTAAGGAAAGATGGTTGAATCCTTCTCAGAAGGAGAAATAAAACATATTGAAGGTGGATGGAAAGAGAGAACTGAGTGGGAGGAGGAGAAAAGAAGAGGGGCAGGGGGATCAGGTATAGGGAGAATAGAGAATAGAGAACAGAAATCAGTGGTGGGCTGGAGGGAGCACCTCTAGGATGTGCCAGAGTCGTTGGATGGGTATGAGAGAGAGGCCCCATAGTGCTATGGGGACAACTCTAGCTGAGATTCCTAGCAGTAGGGGATATGGATCCTGAAGTGGCCACTACCTGTAGCCAGGCAGGAGTGGCAGAGGATGGATAAAGACAGCAACTCACACACAAAACCTTGGACCCAAAAGGGTTCCTGCCTACAAGGATGCAATGACAAAGATAGAGCAGAGATGGAGCAAATGGCCAACCAATGACTGGCCAAAATTGAGATCCACTCCACGGGCAAAAACGAATCCCTGAACCTAGTAGGCACTATTATACTTACAGACAGGAGCCCAACATGACTGGCCTCTGAGAGGCTCTACCCAGCAGCTAATGGAAACAGGTACAGAGACCCATAGCCAAACAGTAGATGGAGCTTGAAGAATCTTGTGGAAGAGTTGGGGAAAGGACTGAGGGACCTGAAGAGGATAGGGACTCTACAGGAAGACCAACAGAGTCAACTAACCTGGATCCTTGACTGTTCTCAGAGACAGAACCAACAACAAAAGAGTAAGTATGGGATGGACATCGGATCCTTGCAAATATGTTGCAGAAGAATGGTTTGGTTTTCATGTGCGTCACCAACAATGGAAGTGGGGGCTCTCCCTGAATCTCTTGCTTGCCTCTGGACTCTGTTCCCCTAACTGTGCCCTTGTCTGTCCTTAGTTGGGGAGGATGCACCTAGTCCTGCAGTGACTTGATGTGCTGGGTGTGGGTGTGGATGTGGGAGGGGTTGGGTGAGGAACATCATGATGACACTTGGGGGCGGGGGCTCCCTCTTCTCAGAGGAGAAGGGAAGGGGGAATGGTCATAGGGTCTCTGTAAGGTGATACGGGGGCGCTGATATTAGGATGTAACATGAATAAATAAATTAATAAAAAAAGTTGTAGGAACACACACACACACAAAACAAACAAAAACAAAACAAAAAAACTAAGTGCAGTAAAGATATAAAGTAGTTCTAAATAGGAATAAAAATACCATACTAACACAAGACTGAAACAAACTGAGCTATCATTTAATCCCTTACCTCAAACAGACATTCAATATGATAATGAGAAATGGCATCAGGAATTAGGAGACTTGGAATCTAATTAAAGACTCACTGTTTATTAGAGCTGCAATTGTAGAGCAAATATGTCTACTAGTATGATACCCAATTACCATATTTGTGTTATATGAACAAATACTATTAACAAGACTGTTGGAATAATTAATCAAATGACTGTGTACAATAGGCACAATTCTGTAAAAAAAAATCTATGTCCAAACAAATATTAAAATAATCTGCTTAACATATATTACAAAGGAACACAGTGCCTTATTTATAAATTGTCTAATTGACCACCTATATAATAATGAGACCTAGCATTAAAAAATGCTTAACCACATGTTCACCATTTTAAGTGATGTTTTTCATATGTTATACCCTGTATATAAAAGTCGAGAGTTCCCTACAGGATTGGAATTAATCTCACGAATGGAGGCAGAGACATGAAGAGATGTCCACAGTGACTCTTGCCAAAAATGCTTTGCCTGGGATTTGAATCCAAGTGTGTCTAGCTCTATAGTTCTAGTTCTTTCTATTATGGCTTATCACAAATGATGACTTAAGTACCAGGCACAACTTTTCCTGCAAGACATGTTTTTTATTGCTTGCTTAAGGCTGACTTCTGCTTTTCCTTTTAATGGATGACAATTCATCATTAACATTCAGTTATGGTGTGGAATTTTCATTTATGTCTCTGATGTTTAACCATGAATGCTCCTTCATCATCCTGTTCATAATGGATGCCACTGCTATCCTCTTATCGGCATGGTGTCACCTTCCCCATGGCATGCTAAGTACAATCAATTGTTCAGACTGCCCTGGATCTTTCATCAGATGATACCTAAGAGAAGGCCAACATTTTTGTTCCATAATAATCGTCAAGGAGTACAGGGAGTAGAGTAATTTTCTTCTGGTACAATGGATGTCACACACAGAACCCTGCCACAATATCTTACCACTTCCAAGTCAAAGCCTCACTCATCATTAGCTATGGTAGCAACTGTATTTCTCAAGCTGGAAATTATTTCCAAGTAACAATCAGTTAAAATGCAACTATCACATGAAAATAGAAGCAAAGGATCTCTTAATTTAGATTATGTGTAAGTAAAATCCTAGGAAAAGTGGATGGGTGTATTGATTAAGTGAAGAGCTAGAACTGGGTTGGTAGAATCCTGGATAAAGAAGTGAGTGGCAAACCACCCCTGTCTAAACCATGCCCATAAACCTATAAATCTGATCCTCCATATCCATAGTGGTACAATCATCTAAACTCAAAACTAAAAGTTATTCCTGACTATGTTAAATGAATTAATCAAGGTGGCATTTTAATTTCATTATTTTGTGTGTATTCTGTATATGACTGACTGTAATAGACTCCTAGCTAGTTTTCTTCTTCACTCAGTCTTTTGCTCATCCATCTTTTGATGGATAAGGACCTATTCTGATTTCTATTTAAATTGAAAAATTATGAGCATGTTGATTTTTAAGATTAAATCTGCTATAGTCTCTCAATGTCATGAAATGAAGAATACATATTCTTGAAGTGCAAGAAGAACCTTCTTTGTCCCAATCATCCTCTCTGGTCACATTCCTTACATTTTTTTCTCTCATCTGGGCATTCTCATTTCCTAGTTTCTCAAATGTCATAATTTTTCTTAGTAAGATCTTGGCATGGGACATTCATTTTTTCTCAGTAACTTATTTACTTGAATACTTTTGACTGTCACAAGCTTGAAATTAGAGGGAAAGTACAGTGGCTGTCTTCTTGGTCAGCAGATAGAAGCTTGGGTTTGGCTGCTCCAAATGTTCCTGTAAAACTTGAGTATCACTTCAATCCTCTTGAGTATCACTGTACAAGGGGAGAGTGATGGGTGTTCCTGTCTTACTCTGATTAGACTCTGTGCTCCATTGGAACATATCTACCATATGACTGTCTTAGCCCTAAGAAGGACCCTTCTGTCTGGAGGATGCCCAATGACTGTTTGTTGACCTGATCAATAACTAGATTGGATTGGGGTTAAATCAAATCCAGAGATAAAGAGTTCAAGTAAGAAACAGTTAAAATTTGTAATAGAGATAAAATATTTTATAGCTTAAATGGGGGCAGAAGGGGTACAGGTTAGTATTAGAAAGGGAATAGAGACTAAAAACAATACAAAACAAGATAAAACAAAACAAAACATGTTGTTTGAGGGCCTGGAAAGAGAAGACTCATGCTTGGTTGCCGTCTGTTTCAGATATCTTACAACTGTCTGTAGCTCCAACTCCAGGGAGATTGACACCTCTAACATCTACAAGTAACTAGATTCACATGTACACACACATATAAAAACACAGTATACACACTTAGGCATATTAAATATGAATCTTATAATAAGTATTAGGATGAAATGGAGAATATCTAAGAGAAGATGGGGGAGAGGAAACTGTGATAATAAACTGCATAAAAATAACTATTTTCAAGGAAATAAAATTAAAATAAATAAAATATTGAGAGGAATTAGAATTGACCCCAATCTTCACTATAGATGAGCAATGATGGGTCAGGCATCCCCACCAAGGGTTGTTTCAATTCTTAAATGTACTATGTCCATGCTTTCATTAGACACATGAAATCTGCTCCTGTCTCTGTTTGGAATCGCCATTGCCTCTTTTGGCAGTTTCTCCTTTTATTATTTTCCCATTTCAGCAAAAGAAACCTAAGTCTGGCATCTGATTCCTTTGTTACTCTATAGAGACATATTTTACAGGAAAGCCCAGAGGAACAAAAGGAGGAGAAAGAGGGAAGAGGGAGTGTGAGGGGAAGGGGGGAGAGAGAAAGAGATAGAGAGGGATAAAGAGAAAGAGGAGAGGCTTACTGTATTTTCTTTTTAGTATTTTTGTGTCTTTCTGTCCCTCCACCTTACCTTTTTTTCCTTTATATTTATATGCATTGGATTTTTTATTTTATTTTATATAAGCTCAGCAGCATACTGGAAATTTAATAGATAGCTCAAAACTGAGTATAAATCAAAAGTCAGCAGGTGATGTGATCCTGATGTTGTATCTGCAAGCTCATGAAGAACTTCATTTTTATCAAGCAGTATGAGTTTGTCTAAGTCTCCCTCACCTCTGTGGTGGTCACTTCTCCATCCCAAATGTGGGAAAACCTTAAGGATGGGAGATATCTTGCTTTGAAATGGCACAGAAATCTTTAGGATGGAAAACGTGGCTGTGCTGATTTTTTTTCTCATCTGCTTGGAGCAGTATGTATTTTGGTACAATGTTAAAAATCCTCAAGTAATTTCTCTCATGTCACAAGTTTAAAGAGTTATCTATGAATGAGTCAGGCTAGGAGTTGCCATGGTAACAACCCTCCTTGCTTTGGAGTTAGGCCCTCTCGAATATTGCCACTGAACTACCTTAGTTTCAGCAGTATCTGAAGCTCACGTTGCATTTAAATATTGATTAAGTTATACATTCATTTCTTGATTTTGCAAGATTACCTGACGAGAATTCATTTTTAAAGATCTATAAATAGATATGTAATGTTGTGCTCACTTCTTCCACAAGAAGAACAAGTCTATAAAATCCATCTGATGTTTACAAGGCCGTCTCTCTCCTTGCTTTCTCCTCTACCCATCTTAGGTATTTTTGTCTTTTCTTTCTTAACTATCTATTTTTGTAAACATATTTCATCCTTTCCTCTCCTTATCTTCTGTCCTCTCTCTTTATCTTTATTTTTAGATGTAAGTATGTGTATTTACACTTACAATTGTTATCCTTAATATCCAAACGTTTGAAAAAGAAACTCTGGAATAAGATCATGAAGCTAGCATTTCAGGAGAAAACTCAAAATACTGGTGTGCTCACCCCACTGGAATTGCTTCTAAGCAAAACCTACGCTGTAGACTAGTACAGGGTATCTAAGGGAAACATTGCACTGTGTCCTGATTTTCATTCCAGAGCTCTTCTTGGCAGAATGAAATTGCTTATAGCTGACATGCATCCAAAGCAGAAGTGCAAACTCTTTCTTCAAGGAAGGTTTCAATCATCTGGCTCAATTTGCTTTTCCAATACCCTTCCCCCAAAGCACCTGTTCAGCTCTGCATACAACAGGACTTAAGGGATACTAAGTATTTCCTTTACATTCTTGAATTTTCCCACATGTCTCTTTTGGTTATATTTCCCTCTGCTGACAGTTAAAATTCTGCTTGCCCACAAACCCATAGCAGATTCTACCTTATTCAAAGCTAGTTGCCATTCCAAACCCAATGAACTTCCCTCTGGATATGCTCCTTATCATTTTCCTAGTGTCTCTATCATATATGTCTTCATCCTGCAGAATTCTTAAGTCAAGACTTAAGACTATTCATTTGTCTTCCTACTCTATACTCTCGAGGGTGTGCCCTTTGTCTAATTTTTGGGTAACAACAATGCTTACTACTTATGATGACAGAAATATTATGAACAGATGTTGATTTGATTTAAGTAACTTCAGGTGGAGTTTGTAGTTCTGGCTACAATGTCATAGGCCAGAGGTACATAGTCTTAGCTTGACCTTTTTCCTATTACAGTGTATAGGTAAGATAACTAGAGGTAATTCTGTGATCTGATACGGTTTCCATAAATTCTATTGTTGTGTTTCATCTTTTGAAACTGGGACAACATCAAAGCCTCAATTTTATGGCTTTTAGTTCAGTAGATCTGAGTGTAACCGAGGCATGGTATTGCTATTTCCACAGCCAAGTCTGTTAGTCTTCCCATTGCCTACTTTACTTATCTATTAAATTAGAATTAATTGAGATAACATAGCAGATGATTTAGCACAGTACTTATAATACAAGTACATGCTCAATAAATGCTAGTTAATTTTACTGTAACCATAACTCAGGGATAACGCAAGAGGTCGCATGTCATAATTTCTCACACTATCAGCAGATGTTCGTCTGGTGGTCCATATAGCACCGGAAACAGACTCTGATCTTTTTGTAGGTTCATAAACCTAATTCGTGTATGTATTTGATCATAGTTAGGGAAAATTACTTTTCATCTTCCTGTGGATAAATGGGTTAATGTAGATTAGGCAGTGGTCTATGGGTAAGATCGATTCTTCTCATTACACATGATCCATATTGTGCCATTTGGTCCTCCACCCAACAGCCATCAAAAAATTCTCTGTACTTCCTTCACATTATTCGAGTGTCACAAAAGCTTATGGGTGTGGACTCTCAGGTTTGAAAGCTACAACAAAAAATATGGCGTGATTAGATGCATGGGGCAGAAATGAAGATGCACAAAGAGGTAATGCTATGTAGAAGGAAAACTATGATTAGTAAGAGCTGGTGAAAGCAAGACAGCTAGAAATGTTATTAGACAAAGTGAACACAAAGAGTGGCAGAACCTGTGAACAACAGTGAAATGGCAGTAAGTGCATAAAAATTGGTGCTTGGACACCTGCAGAAAATGTGCTTAATCCTTAATTGGGTCTGTTATGGTTTGGTTATTAAATACACCCCAGAGGCCCATAGGTAGAGGGTTGATCCTCAAGGTAGAAGTATTGGGAGGTGCTTCGGACCTATAAGAGGTGAGGCCCACAGGAAGGTCACTAGGTCACTAGCTAGCAAGCAAAAGCTGGAATGAGACTATGACACCCACGTCTCTGATCTTTTTTGGTGGGAGATAGAACATTTTATCCTGACAAGCCTCCCTTCCATGACATCTCTAAAATGAAGCTATACCATAAAGTGATGGCCCTTGACTGATTTGGAGCTTTTGGAACTGTGAGTCAGACAAAGCTTTCCTCTTTCTAAAGTTAATTACATCAGATACTTTTTCTTATTGGAATTATTATATGCAGCTAGTACAAGGTCTTGGTGCTTAGTGAATCTCAACCTTACAAATGATCATATTGGGTTTCCCCCCCATTCTTCCATTCTTCATATACCATCAACTAAATTAGTATGAATCCATTTATTCTTCTGCTAACCTGAAAGTGCCCTTTTTTTATTTTATTTTTTAAAATGTTAATCAATGTCTTTATAAGTTTGGTAATGCTCAATAACAAGATGCCCATACAATCAGAAGTGTAACCCAATACCCAACCTAGATATACCAACTATCTTTGACTGGTAGAGACACTCGAACATCCACCTCCATGTTCCCTTCCCACCACCCCACCCCCATCTCCTAGCTCCCCCTCCTCCTCTCCTTACTTCTCCTCTTCCTCTCCTTACTCCTCCCACCATAGCTCCTCCTACATATCACCCTTCCTGTTAAGATAAAACTTTTCTCTCAAAATACAATTTGTATCAGTAAGGTACAAGATAGACCTAATACCCAGTCCAACATTTTGTTGACTAACCAGAACCTCTGTCATCTCTCCTAACTAAAAGACTTAGTTCTGAACCTGGCTTTTTTCTTGGCGTTAGAATGAATGTCAGCTGAAAACTATCCTCTCAAGTCTTTTCTCTCAAAGTAAATAGCGGGGATTGGCTATGAAACTATAAGTCTCATTTCTGTCAGAAATCCAGAATGACTGAATTAACTGAAATTATGGTAAGCACAAAGCGTAGCTTCTAAAACTTAAGCCAATTTATAGAGACCACTGAACACCTGGACAGTCCCTATACTACAAAACATTGGAGCATCTGATCTTCAGCCTTCTGGCCCGGGATCATCTGACAGACCTAGTGATGCAGAATTATTAAGGGCTGATTACTCTGTCTTGGCAGATATAATCAGTTGGCTATTCCACAAGTGTGTCCTTTTCAGGACAGTAATTTGTCTGTAGATGAAAAGAGGCAATTCTTGCCTAGTGGCTGTCTTGAAAGTACCTTTTTTAATATCTCAATATTTCTGATGTAAATACACTCATTATTTGAAACTCACACAAATCAGTCACCAATTAATTCATCTTTCGAATAAGCAGTGAATCTTGGAAAATGTTACTCCCCTCTTCCCCTGCTACTTGTATACTTTAGCGTTAACCTTGGAAGAATGCATTATGTTTGTCTGTTTATACATTGGTGCCCCTTCACACACTTAAGCTCCCCAGAAGGGAATGTTTACATTTTTCATTATGTCATGGAGAATTCTAGAAGACAATAGATATTCATGAATAACCTTGGATATTTGTGTAGATCAATAAATACAACAAAAATTGCCATGTGATTTCTCCATGAAGCTGTTACAATTTTTTTTTTTGCCAATGATATGGAATATAGAGACCAATCTTATTTTCTTTCTACCTCTGAAGTTGTTGTAAGCATCTCCCCACTAAGTTTAAATTTGATTATTTTACATTTAAATAAGCAATTTTAAAATTATTTTTATGCACACACACACACACACACACACACACACAATTTTGCTGTGCTCAGGGTTTTAAAGCCTTTAATTCATTGAAATTCACAGTTGCTTGTGAAGCTCTTCACATTTTCAAAGTAAAAATGAGAGAAGCCTTTCTAGCTTTCTCTGGATAATGCTTTTTAAACCCAATGCAGTGGAAGAAATAACAATATATTTGTAATCCATTTAGTCTGTTCAGTCAACAGTACCACAGCATTATGAGCATTTCCATTTATTTGTAATTTCATCTAGCTAAAATTTGGTCCTCGTTAAAATCTTATAAACAGAAGACTAGTTTTAATTTCTAAAAGCCATTATTTAGCTATAAGTCTGCATTACTTGGTACATTTCATTATGAGTAAATAATAAGAAGATTCTTGAGAAGATTTTGGTGAGAGATAGTCATAACATACTGTCAGAGTAATAACTGGTGTCCTGAAGGAAACTTATACTAGCTCACTACCTATAACTTTGGTGCTTACAAAGAGTGAAATCAACATTTTCTGAGTATTTTCAATGGACCAGACATATCTAAAACAGTTTTGTTGAAGTGTAATTGAGATGCATTGAAAGTACATTTATAAAATATATTCAGACTGATAATCTTTGACACTCATAGAACAACTGCAATTGTGTCTATCACTTCCAAAAGTTTCCCTGTGTTCTGTGTCTCTCTGTCTCTCTGTCTCTCTGTCTCTCTCTCTCTCTCTCTCTCTCTCTCTTCCTCTCTACGTGTGTTAAACACACAATAGGAGGTCTACCCACATACCTTTTAAAGCACATCATACAGTATCATTGACTCCAAAGAAACAAGACAAGTTAATCCTGGACCAAGACCATACAGATTTCATTTACAGACTTTCTGTATAATTGCTTTATTTCACACAGCTTCAAGGTCAAAATCAGATAGGAGTGCTAAGGATTAAAAAGACTGAAAATGTAAATCATTACTGCTGGGTTTTGAATTTGTCTGACCAGCACCACAGTGGTGCTTCCTCTTACACTAGACCTTTTGTAAGTGGCACCCCTAAAAGATATATACTTGTCACTATGCCTGGAAACGTATTTGTGCAGAGGGACCCTGCAGCTGTGATGAAAGACGCTTGGATGACATCATCCTCACACACTCTGGTGGACCTAAGACTAACTGACCAAGGAGACACAGTGAAGACACATATATATGATGTGAAGAAGGAAGCCATACTAGCGTTGCGTAGTTACGAACCAAGAAATAATAGGGCCACCAGAACCAGGAAGAGATGAAGGATGATCTCCCAACACTTACAGAAGAATCACAGAACTCCTGACACCCTGTTTTTGAACTTCTGGCCTCCAGATGCCTGAGGGAACCCATTTCTGTTGTTTTAAGGTATCCTCAGTTGATAGCAGTTACTTACAGAAGCCAAGAGAAGCCAAGGTGTCTCATGACTCTCTTTTGAATTTTAGATAGTTTTAATATCTACACAAACATTGACACTCAGGATTAATATTCTAGTAATTAATATTTTTACTCCTAGCAGTTTTGCTCCTGTG
This sequence comes from Grammomys surdaster, assembly GCF_004785775.1. Classification (NCBI taxonomy): domain Eukaryota; kingdom Metazoa; phylum Chordata; class Mammalia; order Rodentia; family Muridae; genus Grammomys; species Grammomys surdaster. The sequence continues at coordinate 11,047,103 of NW_021604791.1, forward strand.
TAGAAAGAAACATATAATGTTCTGTTCGTTCAGTGTGGTCATGAAAAAAAATACACATATATGATAATGAGTGATATTCATTCATAAATTTAGAAATATTTTCAGTATATATCATATAGAAACATAGGTTTAGGTTCAGGATTCAACTATAAACCTGATAGAAAGGTTGTCTATTTTCGGTCATATTCAGAAAGCAAAAAGAGTTACTTATGAGATCTAAAATAAGAATGTTGAGTTCAAGGAACAAAGTATAATCTTACCAAGCATTAAGGACTTAAACAGATATTTCCTATCTCTCATTACCATTGTTATTATGAATCACTCAACTAGACTCAAAGCAGAATTTTTAGAATTTGCTGAGCAAAGCAGTGTTGGATATTCTAAACACGCAAACATGCCAAGGAATTGGGTCAGTCTGATCCAGCTAAAAATAGATGAGTGTTTGTGGGCTTGAACCTGACAGGCACCTCTGCAATATCTTCTCCATCCATAACCATGCAGTACTCACACCCCACAAAAACTTCCCAGGGAATAAATACTAAAATTGAATGAATATGTTTAGGCTTTTTATTCATTGGTTCACTAAAGAATAAATCTTTCTGTAAAAGTGTGTGAGTGTCAGAGTTTGTGTGAGTGTATGTGTTTATGTGTATGCTTGTGTGGGTGTATATGTGTGTGTGTGTAGAGGTATGTGTTTATGTGTGAGTGTGTGAATGTGTGTGGGTATGTGAGTTTGTATGTTGTATGTTCGTGTGTTTGTGTGAGTGTGTAGATGTGTGTGTGTTTGTGTGTGAATGTGTATGTGTGTGTGTGTTGATAATTTTACCAATAGAAACGCTTGACATTTTAGGACAGGATGCCCTAAAACTGGAAAAAAAATAATAACCTAAGAAAATGAGGGCCAGCACTGGAGATACTCTCTCTTTCTTTCTTTCTTTCTTTCTTTCTTTCTTTCTTTCTTTCTTTCTTTCTTTCTTTCTCTCTTTCTAATTTTTTTTAAATTGGCCATTTTATTTACATTTCAGATCTTATCCCCTTACCCCATTTCCACCCGGCCCAGGAACCCCCATTGCATCCCACCTCCTCCTGCTTCCATGAGGATGTGTCCCCCTCACCCCCATTCCCACCTTCCCACCCTCTAATTCCCCCACACTCAGCATCCAGCCTTCATGGGACCAAGGATCTCCTCTTCCACCTTTGCCTGACAAGTCCATCCTCCCCTACATATACAGCTGGAGCCATGGGTCCCTCCCTATGTGCTCCCAGGCTGGTGTTTAGACCCTGGGAGCTCTAGTTGGTTGGTATTGTTGCTCTCCTCATGGGGCCACAAACCCCTTCAGCTCCTTCAGCTCCTTCTCTCTAACTCTGCCATTGGGAACCCCTTGATTACAAGATGGTGCAACCACTCTAGAAAGCAATCTGGCAGTTCCTCAGAAAACTGGACATAGCATTACCAGAGGACCCAGCTATACCACTCCTGGGCATATGTCCAGAAGTTATTCCAACATATAACAAGGACATATGCTCCACAATGTTCATAGCAGCCTTATTTATAATAGCCAGAAGTTGGAAAGAATCCAGATGTCCTTCACCAGAGGAACAGATACAAAAAATGTGGTACATTTACACATTGGCGTATTACTCAGCTATTAAAAACAATGAATTCAAGAAATTCTTAGGTAAGAGGATGGAACTAGAAAATATCATACTGAGTGAGGTAACTCAATCACAAAGGAACACACATGGTATTCATTCACTGATAACTGGAGACACACTTTCTATATCATACAACATATCTGTTGCCAGCTCTGCAGGAAGGGCACTCCTGCACAATAGATTGATGTGTGACAGTAGAGAGGGAAGTGATAGTTGTTTCTTTTCTTTTGCTGATTGCTTTCTATTCCTGGTTTGATCCACCCAGTAGAAGGGAAGCATTTTAGCTGGCTGCTCTTATTCATGATATGATAAAAAAAAGTCATGTAGCAAAATACTTCTCTAAGTGTTACTGGAACTTTCATAGTAGATTTTGGTTTTAATAATTATGAAAAGAATCTCTAATTCTAGCTTCTAGAAAGAAGGTCAAATAAATATTTACCACAAGGAGCAGGTGAGTATGGTTGAAGACATAATTAGACTAGAAGGAAAATGAAAACGAACCAGTAATACAGTGGTTCTAAACCTGTGGATTGCAACCTCTTTGAGGGTTGAATGACCCATTCAGAGGCATCACCTAAGATTATTGGGAAACAGATATTTACATTATGATTCATAACAGCAGCAAAATTACAGTTATGAATTAGCAATAAAATAATTTTATGTTTAGAGGCCGCTACAACATGGAGAACTGTATGAAAAAAAAATCACAGCATTAGGAAGGTTGAGAACCACTGCTGTATCCTATAAACAAATAAATCGCTGACTTCGTTGGCAGTCACGTGTCTTTCACAGTTCAGGAATGCTGCTCACCTTTGATTTTTATCTTCCTTTCCTTCACCCGTGTCCTCAGACAGTCAATGTCCAGTTTCCTTAGCCACTAATACACTTTGGACACATTTCTCTTTCTCCACTCATATTACTTACTTCGGGGCAAAGTCTTCTACATTACTGTGTTCTGAATAATCTCTATCTGGTCTCCTTGCTTTTAACTCTCTAACTATCCAAACCCACAGTTGTGGGTCCCTGTTCCAGAGGGCTTCCCATGACGATCTCCGGCCCGGCCAGGTGCGGGGGTGGGGTGTGTGTGGTCTAGGCCAAGGGGATAGAGTACGAGCAGGGAGGAGGAATTGCCTCTGCTGCCTCTGCTCATGTCTCCACTGTTCCCTCTCACTTGCTCCCAGGTGCTGCATCTGTCTCTCTGTGCTGAGCAGGTCCAGGCTGGGCCGGTGAGAAGCTGGCTAGCTAGCAAGGAGGGTAGGGTCCTGAAGGCACTTCGGGAGAGCAGATCTCTTCCCAAGTGTTACAGCTCTTGTGACAGAAACCCTCAGACAACAGAATGATTCTCAAACACCTTTCCTTCTCCTGAATAGGGCTCTTATATACAGTTTTGGGGCAGGTTAGAGTCTGGCAGCAGATAACCCCTATTGGCTTGGTCTGAGAGTTTGGAGATACCTCATCCATATGTGGGAGTGCCTGAGGCACTGTTCCTAAGTGACTGATGGCTATAGACCTCTCTGTGGGAGGGGCTGTCGAGGGCTAAAGCTAAGTGAAAGGAACTAGGGGCCCAGGAGCAAAGCTGAACATCTACTGACCTATTAGATTCCCAGGTTTGAGGCCTATGCTCAACCAGGCACCCAGCTGCCTCTTACAGCCCACCACTCCACAACAGTGAGAGCAATTCTTATGAATTGAGATTCTAATTATGTCCCTACTTTTCGTAAATGTCTATTGTTATTAGAGTGAAATAAAAATTTCTTGACATGACATTTCAGAACATTTATGATTTACTTCTAAGCTCAGCCCCATCTTTCATTTCTCCACAATATGTTGAATGTTATAGCCATGAAATCGTATTTGTCGCGTATTGACCAGACTTTTCCTTGTGTGTTTTCTCAGATTATCATTCTCTCTCAGATCTGAGCACATCCTTAGCATCTCTATTCACCCTTTCTACTTGTCTTTCACTATAACTCCATCTGAATGTCCCACATGCAGCCTTCCACAGTGTCCATCTTTGTGGGACTGTAAAATCCTGGGTGTTCGGTCACACCCCCAAAACCCAGAGACCTAGCATAAAGCCCTCGCTAGACTAACAGGTCTCTGCCTCAAAATTTACGTATTACCTGAAGCCCCGCCCGCTTCCAATACATAAACAAACACCTTCCGACATGTTTCGGGAAAGCTCCACACCACCCAAACCCGCCATCTGTTAATAAATGAACGCATCTTAAATCTCCACATGTCTCGTGAATTCTGGATTCCTGTAAGTCAAGACTCCCGCGTGCCCCTGTCTGCGCAGGGCGGGGGAGGGACTCTAGCTAGCTGCGTGGCTGCCCCTGCCAGCTCATGTCCTGTGTCTCCTGTGCTTCATGCCAGCTCCCTGGACAGGGGGATGAGAAGCCTTTCTCCCGCGCCGGAACTGCACGCCCCAGGACCACCGCTGCCCATTTCCCCTGGACGTCGCCACCCACTCTTATTGCGCTCCCACCTGTGACCAGCGTGCGGGCGGTGTACGACACATCTTGTAGCCCTAAACCAATGACATGAACTCAGATACGATCTTTTTAAAAACAAATATGTGGATATGTTCATTTACCTCATGAAACAGGAACTACTCTCACAGCACTCAGTGTGTATTTTATCTTTAGCATATATTATATCTATGGAAATTACTTGTTTCCATACATATTGTTTTAAAATACTTTTATTTATTTATTCATCTTATGTGTATGGGTGTTTTGTCTCCATGTACATCTGTGAACTACGTGCATATCTGTTGCAGGCGGAGGCCAGAAGAGAGCATACGAGTTTTTGTGAGCCACCATGTGGATGCTAGGAATTAACCAGAGTCTGGAAAAAGCAGCCGGTGCTCTTAACTGCTGAGTCATCATTTTAGCCCATCCCTAAGATATTTTCTCTAAATATCCCTAAGATATTTTCTCTAAAGTTTATGACAACTTCACAACAAGAGTATCATTTACTTTTCTTCTGCTGCATCAAAAGACCATGACCAAGGCGATTTATAAAGGAAAGTGTTAATTAGGCCTACAATTCCAAAGAGTTAGAGTCCATGATGATAGAAGAGTTGAGGTCCCACACATCAAACTGCAAGTAGATGGCAGTGAGAATTCTGGGGACAGGGATGCTTTTGAAACCTCAAACCCATTCTCCAGTGACACACCTCCTCCAACAAAGGGGCATTAATCGTTCCCAAACAGTTCCAGCAATTGGAGACAAAGCATTCCAATGTATGAGTCCGGGGGGGCAGAAGGGGGTGATGTGGAACATTCTCATTTAAACAAGCACACCAAGGGCCCTAGGCATATTTGTGTATGGTGAGGAGAGTGGACAAGGTGAACTGGCTCAGAATCTAGTATGAATCAACAGAGACCACCTTCAAGACATTGATTCAAATATATCTCAGATTACCAGACACATGCAGCTTCTCTTTCACTCTTCCCTCTTTTCTGTTTCACTTTTGAAATATCTTCAACCTTACATGAGTCTCCCAATCAGAAAGCTTATTAAACTTTTCCAATCATACAGAAGAGATTCTCTGAAGAAATGAAAATCCCAGAATCTCAGCAATTGATGGTAAGTAATAAGTGATAACTAGCTATCTCTATAAACTTCATATAATGATCAAATGCTACTGTATTTAAGAAAAATGATGTTTACATTAATTTTAATGTTATTATTAGTGTACATTAAATAAACATCAAATATACAGAGTAATTTATAACATCCTCACACACTTCAATCATATTCACCTCCCATAATTCTGTCTTGTCCTCTTCCCATTCTGATTAGTCTCCTTTCACTTCTCAACAAGCATTCATTTCCTTCTAATTGTGTTTGTGTGTGTCTGTGTGTGTGTGTGTGTCTGCACCTCCTAATGTTTTATTAGAGTTTTTACAGGAACATGGTTTTTAGTTTGTTTACAGGACCTGTGTACCTCATTAGTGGCTATACAGCTGAAGAAGATGTCTCTCTTCACCCTCAACTATTATCTTCATATTATTACATAGTGATGCCTTGAACCGCATGAACCCTTACAACTTCCACACCAGGGCAATGACAGGATAAGCACTGAGGAGATCTTGTAGAGCTAAAGCTGCCATGAGTTCAAGAGTACACCAGCCGTATCATTCCAAACCACTGGCCTGTAATCTTCCTACACATTCTTCCTCCTTGTATACTGAGCCTAGGAGTCTGTGTTAGAGACATGCTGTTTATGACTAGATATTCAATAGTCGTTTATACTCTGTATTTAGACCAAGTATGAGTCTGTGAATTCACTACCGACCACTGCAAATTTTCTATAAAGATAAACATATTAATGATTCTTTAGAAGGTAATTTGTCAGGCATTTCACATTTATTTAGCAAAAATAGGAATAGCTTCCCCCATTTGGGCCTCCGATCACTCAAATAATAGATTTTTGACTAGATTTCTTAGTCACTATCCTATTCACTATCCTATTCCTGTAAAGAGACACCTTCACTCAGGAGACTTTTTAAAAAAGAAAGTATTTGATTTAATTGAGACAGTAGGCAGGTGTGGTATGAGTGAAGCACCCCAGGCAGAGATAGAGAGCACTGGCACGGGCTTTTGAAGCCTCAAAGCCCACCCACAGTGACACACTTGCTTCAACAAGGCCACACCTTCTATTCCCTCTCAAATAGTGCCTTTCCCTGATTGAGCATTCAAATATGTAAGCCTATTGAGACCATTTTAATTCAAACCACAACACTAGGGTGTTTTTTGTTAACTCTTTATTGATTCTTTGTGAATTTCATATCATGTACCCCAATCCCACTCATCTCCCCATCTCTTCATATCTGCCCTCTGCCCTTTCAACCTTCCCACCCCAAAGAAATAAAATAATTAAAACAACTACTACCACCACCACCATCACCACCATCACCATCACCACCACCACCACCACCATCACCACCACCACCACAACAACAACAACAGCAACAAGATATCTCACTGTGGAAGCCGTGATGTGTCCTAGTGTCTCACACAATATACCCTTTTGCCCAAACAGCTTTACTTGTAAATGTTCATTGCAATGAGTCATTTGTTTCTAGGCCTCTGGCTTCTGCTACACTCTCAATACTGGCTTCTCACTGGGGGCTGGGGGAGGGGTATGGGACATGCCTCTTCTTGGCTATCCTGCTGCCCCCCTGTATCATGGAGATAGCTTTGGATCTGCAGGATTTGCCCCTTCCTGTGCTCCAGCAGTTCATAGATGAGGTAGATTTGGGGGTGGGCCAATCCAGAGCCCTGGGTCTGGGTTAGGGTGGAAGCTGTGTTGCTCAAGCCTCCAGTACTCCTGTGTCTGCTCTCCAATCTTTGTCCAGGTGAGAGGCAGAGCTCTCCTGTGCCCATGCCACCAGGACCAGATCTACTGTGCTGCCCAAGGAAGGTGGGGGCAGGGTTCCTCTCCTGACTGCTGCAGCCAGCAAGAAGCAGGGTCACCTCTCCTCTCTCATGCACTCCAGGCCTTCTTACCCACCTGTGGCAGGTTGCAGGCATCTCTCATATTTGAGGGGCAGGGCAGCATACCCCACTCCAGTGAACCCACTTAACTTTAATGACTGGCAAAAACCTTCCTTTTTGTGGAGTAGTCATCAAAAGCAACGAGAAAGTTACTAGTTACCACCACAATGGACTTGCCACTACTAGACCAGTGAGACCTCCTTGCCTGGCTGTTGGTATTAATGCAATAGTGTTCACAGCTGAGTAAAAATTTTGATGATAATTCTCTTTCAGCAGTTGGCAGGGCATCTTGCGGAATTACAAGGGATAAGGAAAAGATAAGGAAATTTCCAACACAATTCAGTTTGGCTTTCAGTTTGATGCCGAGGTGAAAGCACATGGAATCTCGAGCAGTAGAATCTTACCCACTAGCTCTGGCCAGCAACAAGAGCATTGGTTGTTGCCTGAATTGTACTGGAAGTCTCTGGGGCCTCTCCGACCAACAACTGACCCACAGAGTGTCCTTCTCCTAGCTCTGGGATATTTATTTAATAACATTTAGTTTCTGGGAGTAACTTCATCCACCTACACAGGATACCTGCATTCAAATACTTCCATTTATTTTTTTGTTTTCTGATTAGCACACCGTGTATCACATCAGATATCCTTAGGGTTTTCTCATACATCATTAGTTTCTGTTAACACTTCCTTCCCTTAGAAATCTCTCCTCAATAAAGTAAAAGTGGCCAACTTAATTCTAATTGCTTTGACATTTGCAGAGAGTGTCTGTGACTGCAGACATGTGTGTGTGTGTGTGTGTGTGTGCATGTGTGGTGGATATTACTTTTGTATACTAAAGCAAAATGAATTGAATTAATTTTAGATTGAAAGTCCCCTAAAGTTTAATCTGATTTTATTGGTTCCACTTGTTACCATACACTCCAATGTTTTAGTAGGATTTATAAACAAATTGACTAAGTTCCCAGATGTGCTCTCTCTCTCTCTCTCTCTCTCTCTCCCTCCCTCCCTCCCTCCCTCCCTCCCTCCCTCCCTCCCTTCCTTCCTCCCCCCTCCCTCGGTCTCCTTTTTACAACTGGGATAAAAAGTGTTGTGGTACCTTCTTACCAGCATGGATTTTTGTATAATTTGAAAAACAGCAATAAATATTTCAAGGTAGAGTGTCAGTTACTTTTATATGAACTTCCAAATAGTAGTACGTTTTTTATGAATTTCATTAGGATATGGGTATATGGATTAGACAGTCAAGCAATATAAATATAGCATGCTGTCCCTTTTGTCAGAAAGTAACAGGTCTAAATTTTAAGTGGTTTACTTTATTTAACAAAGGCTGTGCCATGAATGTTTGAACATATGAGACAATTATTTTCTCTTTTTTTATACTGAAAATAGAAGTTTTCATACAATATTTTCTGATTACAGTTTCTTGTCCCCCAACTCCTTCCAGATTCTTCCCAATTCTCAACCCATGCATTTCCACATTTTTCTCAGAAAACAAACAGGTATCTAAAACATAATGATAATTATTGAATAAGATAAAAACCAAGAGACAAATCAGAAAAGGATAAAACAGTAGAAGAAAACACAAAGAAAAAGCTTAAGACATACAGATACTTATACATACATACAGATACTGATAACACATCTATATACCCTAAAACTCAAAACCAGAACTATATCATATAAACAGAAGATCTGTAAAGTTAAAAAATAAATAACAAGTCAAAGCATTATAAGATAAAACCTCCCCCAAAGAAGCTGAGTTTACTTTGTGTTGTTCTTCTGCTGCTGGGCATGGGGTCGACCCTTAAGTGTGTCTTGTGTATCCAATGAGTTTTGTTGGAGCAAACTAAATATTCCTTTGTGAGCAATTATCTGTTGGAGATAATACAGAGACTCTTATTGGATACATAAGTCTTGACTTTAGTAATTTTGTTTTTGCTCTGGCATCTAGGTATCTGGGTTTAGGATGGTTATAGGTCTAGGGGCTGTTTTCTGGATTTTTTCTTTGTTAGGTGCGTGTTTCGTTCATTGATTTCTGTTCCCTTTCTGGATTTTTGGAGAAGGTGATGGATGTGTTTTGCCTACTTTTCTGTTCTGCTAAATGATGTGATCATAGGGAATGTCTTCCAGTATTGAAATCTGGGCTACTGAGATGGTTTGGGTGAAGGAAGGTTGGAGGAGAAGGTCTTTGTGATATCTTTCATAGAGGAAAAGAAGACAGCAGATTTTCTGCTACAGAACTGGGGATCAAACTGAGGTGATAGGATCTCAGAAGCCATAGGATAGCTGTGGCTTCAGTCTCCTTGTTATCTTGGAAGGGGTAGCCCTAGTGTAAGGCCGGGGTACTTGCTGAGGTTTGGATCTTGGACAAAGCAACAAGTGTAGGAAGGTTAGAAGGATAAAGAAAGGATCCATGGGAGACAGGAGGGGGTACTGCCTAGGGTGTTCTACCATAGAGCTGGGGATGGGACTGTGGGATTAGAACTGGGGGAACAGTGAAAGATAAATGTCTGTTTTCTGGCAGGTGTGGCCTATGGGTTAGCAGGGAGTGCCTGCTTTAGTTGGAGGCTGGAAGAAAGCAAAAGATGGGGGGTGGTTATCCCTTGGATCTGTGGGTTCCATAAGAGATAGGAGGGTGGAGATGGGAGAGGACACATATTTTTACTGCAGAGTTGGGGATGAGACTGGGCGAAGAGAGAAAGGAGAAGGTCTGCAGACATCTTACCTGGTTTTCTGGCAGGCATGACCTATGGCTTAGAAGATGAAGCCTGCTGGGCTTGGGGACTGAGAAAGAGCAGCTAGTTTGATGGGGAATGTTAGAGGAGTAAGATCTGCAGGATCCTCGGGGGACGGGAGCACAGGGGCAGGGAATATTGACAAAGGTGTTCTGCTACAGAGCTGAGCAGAAGACTGGTGAATTGGATCTGGGGAAACAGAGAAAGAAGAGATCTGTGGGCAGACTGCCTTGTCATCTGGCAGATGTAACCTGTGGGTTATCTTGGAGGTATCTCTGAAGTTTGGGCCTCTTTCTGCCAAGAGCCATCAAGTAGAGCTAAAAACTAGCAGGTGCTCTTTCTAAGATGACTGGACTGTCAAAGTTAACAATGGTATTGCTTCTCTAGGCAAGGCCAAGGAAAATTTCATTTTAGAAAAGATTCCTGCTATTAATATGTTTTCCTGTTATCATTAAATATATAAAAACCACTAGGTATTGACTCACCATTTTGAGCAGATTTCTGCAGACCTCTGAAGATCTACCATGTTGTAGTGATGCTATAGAGATGAATAGATAATGATTCTATAAAATTCCTGACTTGATTCAAATAATTTTAGGAAGAAAGTTTTAAGAGATGGTTTTAGTTACTTTGCTAGAAAGATATAATAAAGTTAAAAACAAGAATACAATGTTCACACTCCTCATAATAGTAAGTAAAGGCTGCATGATAAGAAATACAATGAGCTTCCATAATTACACTAAAAAGAGAAATAGACTTGGGACAAATTTGCATTCAAAGAAAACCATTCAGGTCCAAGGTTAAAGTCACAGGTGTGCACTATGATAAGGCAAGGCCTTGTAGAAACTGTTGCTTTGAACTTTTAATGAGTATATTATAATGAAATACTGTTTTGAACTTAATATCAACATCCTTCTGTAACTCCTATTTTATATAAAATTTTATCTTCGAGGTAACTTTCTAAAGAACTTTTTGTTTAAGTAGGTATATAAAAAATACTACTACAATAAAAGAAACATTAAGCAGATGGAATTTGATGCAGAAGCCATGACCTTCGAAGTTCGTGGAGCAAGGGGGAAAACCCCTATATGCAGCAGAGTGAGGAGGAAAATGTAAATGACACTCTGTGCTTCCTTCTAAGAGAAGTGCTAACAATCATACTACTACTGCTACTACTACTTATTATTATTATTATTAATTATTATTATTGTTATTATTATTATTGAGATGCAGGTAGAAGTTTGAGGTCATTTTCTTAGCTACAAAGTAACTTAGGTCACGTGAGATCCTGTCACAAAAAAGAAAATCACAAAACAAAAAGACAGAAAATAAATAAAAAATATAATCTAAAAGAAAAAAAGTACGAAGGTATAAAAAAGCCAGAGAAACGAAATAAAGTTCTTGGTTGGATGGTTTGGCTTGGGGACTCTATGTCACCCAGACATCCATCCATCCATCCATCCATCCAAATGAAGCAAAGACTGAAGGAAAGACCATCAGTCCCCAATGTCTGATGCTGTGTGTCCCACTTCAACACCATTCCAGGCTGGGCTGGCTCCTGGCATATTCCTTGTTTCTGCTAGGCTAGGGTGTTCTGGTGAATGTCTGCTGGTGTTGGAGGCTGAGATAATGGATTGAATTGGGTGAAGGAGGACTGGGGGAGGAGGTCTTTATGCTCTATTGGTGGTGGGGTCAGAGAGGAAAGGAAGACTCTAGTGGGTTTCCTGCTACAGAGCTGAAAATCCTTTCTCTCCTCTCTCTCTTTTTTTTTAATTTCTAATTATTATTTTCCCAAGGCTTACAGTTTGGAATAGCAAGCTATTTATTTGGGTCTCTTATCTTTGTTTCCCTACAAACAAGCTGGTTTTATTTCTTGCAATGTGACATCACTCCCTAATTGTTAGTAAACAGAGGACATAATTATCCAGCACTCATACGGATAAGATAAACAGCACCAACCCCTTTCAAAGTGCAAATAAAAACTTTACTATAATCTTTGAGTTAACAGCATACTGATTCACTGAAGAGTGACTAGGCACAAGTATTTAGCTACCTTTATTAGAATATCTAAACATTCTGAATTACTGATATTTACTGTAGAATTATAAACAGTAAAGCATTCACAATAATAAATGACAATACACACACCATGGGCAGTTTCTGGTCCCTATGGTGTGATGTTGACTGAATGATATTAATTACTAACAGGAAAATGTTTGCTCCTCAAAGTCTCTGGCAAATTATAACACAGTTCTACTTCTATTGGTTAGGCTACACTTGACAACAAATCATACAAATATGGACATTCTAAAGTAGCATATTTTATTTAGAATATACATTAAAAGTTCATGGATATTGTAGCATGCATCAGTACATAATGCTTCTTAATAATACTCTTCAGTATCAGTATACTGTGTACAGGGAGTGACCCATGGCTCCAGATACATATGTAGCAGAGGATGGCCTTGCCTGACAGCAATGGGAGGGGAGGCCCTTGGTCCTGTGGAGATTTGATGCCCCAGCATAGGGGGATGCTGGAGTGGTAGGGAGGGAGAGGGTGGGTAGGTGGAGGAGCACCCACATGGAGGAAAAGGGGAGGGGGCAGAGGGTAAATGAGGGATGGGGGGTTTGTGGAAGGGGTAGCCAGGAAGTGGGATATCATTTGAGATGTAAATGAATGGAATGATTAATAAAAAAAGAAAATAGGTCATCAGCTATTTCACAAAACTCAACAGACTTTAGGTATTATATTTAAAATCACCTTTAAGAACAAATCAAATAACGGGTTATTCTTTTAATTATTTTCAAGTGATTAAAGGGGCTAGGCTTTGGGTAAAGCTGTTTTAACATATAGAATATTTACATACATTTATTGCTATCTTTCTTATATTTGTGTCTGCAACATTTTTTCCTTCTATTCCTTGTTTGTAGTAATTATGATACATCTGTTATATATAAATTACATTTTATGGCATTGTAACTTTTTGTATTAATGTGTGTCAAGATGAAAGTATGCATCTGTAAAAGCTCTTATTAGGATGTTGGGTGTGACTGAGTATATATCAGGAACGCTCACAAATGGGAGCTGAAGACAAGAGGATCAGAAGTTCAGGGTCAGCCTGGACTAACACAGTGAGTTAAAGTCCAAGATTAGCTACATGAGAGCCTGTCTCAAAGCATACAAACAAATAACAATACTGTGAATAAGACACTGTCCTATGAAAATATTGAAAATGCTTGTGATATAAGGATATCAAGTATTATGAATAACAAAAATTCAAAATATTGTGAGCTAAGACCCAAACTATTTACCCCAACATGAAAGTGTTAAGTATTAAATATCCACTGTCTCAAATTGTAACTAATTCTCATTCTGTTGGAAGTTTATATAGACCACTATGATATTCTCTCTCTCTCTCTCTCTCTCTCTCTCTCTCTCTCTCTCTCTCTCT
>NW_021604791.1:11060463-11097532 GCF_004785775.1 Grammomys surdaster
TCTCTCTCTCTCTCTCTCTCTCTCTCTCTCTCTCTCTCTCTCTCTCTTTCTCTCTTTCTCTCTTTCTCTTTTTTGCTGTTCTTGTTTTTTTCCCAAATATGCTTTTACACTATTTTAATCACATGCAAGTATTAAGATCAGTTCTATCAGTTCTAGGGATATTTTCTATTCTCACTTATTCAGCCAAACAATTTTTTATGTTCACTCTTGCTTGTTTGGCCTACATGTATATCTGTGTGAGTGTGTCAGATTTGTATTTTGAGTGACAGACAGGTATGAGTTGCCATGTGTTGCTGGGAATTGAACTCAGGAGCTCTGGAAGAACAGTCAGTGCTCTTAACCACTGAACTATGTTTCCAGCCTCAAGCTGACCAGTCGTATTTAAAGACCTTCTACCAATGTCGAATGAAAACAAGCAATATGATTTTCTGTCCTCCCAACATAATTGTGGCATCATTTTTTTCTATTAGTAATTATTATTGTTGTTTTTAAATGTTTATAGAATATCAATACTGACATTTTTTTCATTCTCTACCTTGCAAAATAATTTGTTTCTGTCCCATCTTTTCCTAGGCTATGGGGCATTAGGAATGCCCAGGGCATGGGTCTAGAATTGTCCAGGTGTTTTAAAAATGTACTCAGTTCAGATTGCTGCATTTTTCAATGAGTTTTTTTATATAGTTGTCTGTCAGATTATATTTGTTAATAAGTATGGATATATGGTATGGGAGTGTTTGTGTGTTTAGAAGATGAAGAAAAAATATATATTATATATATATATATGTATATATATATATAAAATCTTGATAAAGCAAGATTAAGTAAAGTTCATATATACATCTTCATACTCTCATTTCAATTGTTCTTTCGCCAAATCAACTTGCTAATGTATGCTGACAATCTGAATTTCCTTTTTACATTTTGTACTATGTACTCAATGTGCTAGGGAATACTGTAGCTAACAAAACATAAACTTTGTGCTCTTTGGAAGGTTGTTTTCTTTTGCAAGAAAGACTAAGCAAAATAAAGCAGAAATGCATAGCTGTTTGGGGGTATTATAAAAATGATAAAGCATTTTAGAATAGCTTTAAAAGGAGGGTTTTGGAGAACTGAGGAGTGACAGTTACCGTTTAACTACTTGGGTTCAGCAATTACTCTTCGACAGAGTGGCATTTGAACAGAGGCTTGAACACAATGAGGTAGAAGACATAGAGATAGCAACCAGTGCAGGATAAAATGGGGTTCATCCTAAAGAACTTTTGGTTATGTTTTGTTCTTACCCCCAGGGTCTCTCTGAAGTATCTCAGATGCATCACTCGCACACAAGACTGGTTGGATGTTGTCTAGAGGATGACTGGTATGGTCCTGTTTCAAGTGATATCTTCATCTGCTTGCCTTTGCTTCTTACCCATTCTGATATTTCCTATCTCATTCTAACCCCACACTTTGTTTCATTGCTCTAGATTTGTACATTATCAAAATATTAATATTAATGAATCCGTCAGTAAAGAACTTAAATGAGTGGATCCAGGTTGCCAAGCTGAACTCAAAACAAAACAGACAGTTCTGAAATTCTCTCTCAAACTCCTTTACGCCTTGGGAATGCAAACCAAGAATGATGGAAGTTTCATTTTGTTTTGTTTTTGATGGAAGGTAAGCAAGCCTTAGGGCACTGGTGGCTTTTAACAGAGAGAGATGGATGCTAAGCTGAGCATCTGTGTGCATCTGTGGCTTCATCACACCAACCAGAGAACAACAGAACAGAGTTAGCATACATTACAGTCATATAGTTGCAAGAAAACATAAGCTCCAAAACAGAGGAAGAAGAACAGCTCCCATTTGATTTTCCTCATGAAATTAACTCAATGCAACGCTTAGGTATTGATTTTTATTTTTCTTCAATACTCCGGAGCTACATATCAAAAAATCCATTAATAAAAAAATGCTAATAAAATTAAGTTTTAAAACTCTGAAACCTTCTTTTAAACTACTACTCCTTTTGAGGCAGTCACCAAGGGATTATCAAATTAGATTTTAAGTTAATATGAAAAAGAAGAAAGCATTATAGATAAATGTGGTATCTTGATTCAATTAGCTATAATCTTTTTTTTTCTTCAGAAATATCAGCAGATTCTTGGGTATTGTATTTGTGAGCAGAAGGAAGAGTTACTAAATCTCTTCTGGTAGTCACATAGGACTCAGTACTTTGACATGTTTGTGTACATTTAGCAGTGGAATAGACGTATAAACTGAGCTACCCTAAGGCTGCAGACAATGTATTTTCATACTGTATCCTACATCCTACACTTTGCCCAGGTTGCTCAGTGTTGCCTTAGCATTACAGAGATAGACAGTGACGTAACTGAGAACAAAGACTACATTATGCAAAAGTGACTTGCACTCAGAAACATAGATGGGGTGGAGAGGAAGGGTGGTCTCTTTCTAAAAGCTCAAAAAAGATTCAGTTTATGATAGTTATCAGGTCAACTGCTACAGAAACTGTAATAGATAGGCTACTTCAATTAAAATCATTAATAAAGTCCTTTACAACTCAAACATTGATCCAGTACTAATTTTGGGCATTCTCAAAAGGATGGTGAGCTTGAAGAAAGAGACAGGTTAAAAACAAAACAAAACAAAACAAAACAAAAACAAAAACAACAAAAAATCATAGGTAAAGGTGAGCAGCTTCAAGCTGAGAGGTATTTGGAGAAAGTCTGTGTTGGAACATTTTTGGGAAAATTCATGATTGACATCAGGGAGTCATTCAATCATTCTGAGACTGATTTGAGTGTGACAAGAAGAAAAATCTACAGGAGCAATAGTTGGTCACATTCACATCCTGTGCCACATACATCTTCATTACTTTCTTTAGGTTTTAACTCAAGTTATAGTCATGAAAGCAGGTTCATATTGTTTAAAATGTGTACTTTTGTGTTCTATAGGTTTGCACATATTTTATTAAGGACATTTGTTTTGTATTAAACAGGGTTTCTCTTTGTAGTCATGGCTGTCCTGGAATTTTCTGTAGATCAAGCTGGCCTTGAACTCAGAGATCTGCCTGTCTCTGCCTCCTCATTGCTGGGATTAAGGCATACATAACTACCTGATCTAAGGGCATCTTCTTTACTGTTGTTATATTATAAATATAAAGTTATAGAGTAAGTTTATTGTGGTATTTCCATATATATACATATACATATGTATATATATGTATATACACATATATATACAAAAGTACATTTGTTTGTATTTATATAATATTATGTACATATTATGTTCAAATACACACACATATGTATGTATACACATATATATATATATATATATATATATCATATATATATATATTATAGCTCTATGATTTTTGCCAAATAGCACTCCTCTTTTCATGAGTTGTATTTCGTTACTCATTCTTCATGTCTTTCTCTTCCCTTTGTCTTCTTCCTTGCTCAGTTTTCCTCATTCTGCTGTAATGACCAGCAAACATAGTGAAACACATTTTATTCTCGAGTCTACATACAAAAGGATATTAATGGTATTTGTCTTTCTGCATCTTACATAGTTTACAACATATAATAATGACCTATTGCATTCATTTTCTGGAAAGTATCACTATTACATTTCCCCCCCATGAATGATGAAAAGTATCATCTTGTATTTAAGCAATTTAGCCGATCAAGTCAATACAATCAAGCCCAGAGTGTCCCAACACACAGTCAGTGACGTTAAACGGTATACCTTTCTGGAACTCCCTCTCCCACAAATAAAGGTCTTAGTCTACTTGCTGATATATCTAATCATTCCTGAAAGGAGAAAATAGAAATGTTGTAAGTCTTCAAAATATGAAAAAAATGAAAACCCTGAAACAAAATTGTTCCTGTGATACTTTGTACTCCAGGCTAAATTTGCTCTTCCCAGACTTCTGCACAAGTGGAGTTCTGGTTTGCTCATCCTTTGTGTGTAGTGTCTGCTACTCTGCATAATGCTTTCGAGAGGAAGCAGAGGTTCTTTTATTCATGAGATTGGTAATTGTGTCTTACCTTTCTATTTTGGTGATCCAGTAGATTAGTCTATAAAGAAGACTTTTTTCTCTCCTTTATTTTTTAAAAATATAATTTCCCCCTTTTTCCTGTCATCCAAATAAATTGGTTTAATTATCTCCTCTAGGGCTCTGAAAATGGAGTCTAGATCATTGACGTGAAATATTTATTCTATTTTAGGGCAACATTTAAAGCTTTAAATTTCTCTCTTACTACCTTGTCTGTGTTCCACAATTTCCATCTGTGCGTTGCCATTTTAATTTGGTCCAAGACTTAACTATCTCAAATCCTTGTGAAAGTTTCACATTTTTATGTCCTTCTGCCATAGTCTCTCTGCACTTTTATATGTCACATGGATTTCTTACAGCTTGTCATTTTTTTTCAATGAATTATGTATATACATCTTTTATTTAATATAATTGGTTGTTAATTTTATATCTACCTTATTTCTATTTTTACCATTTTTCTTTTTCCTGTCCTACTTCACATGACTATCACTAATGATTCCTCCTCCTCCTCCTCCTCCTCCTCCTCCTCCTCCTCCTCCTCCTCCTCTTCCTCCTCCTCCTCCTCCTCCTCCTTCTTCTTCCTTCTCTTTCTTATTGGATATTTTACACTTATTACAATCAGAGACAGTGTTTCCAATCTTGTGTCAAAAAGTCTGTTGCACTTTTCCTAACATTGTACAACTTGTAAGAGGCTAAGATGATGTTTATAGCACAAAAAGAGCTCCGTCTAGGTGGGATAGTTAAGGACAGGAGATCAGCCTATGTCAAATGGCCAACAGGAAATAGCAGTTTGTTACCGAAAGACAGGGGAAGAAAAACCATGTAGCAAGCTACATTAATGGACAGCAATGTACAAATAAAAAAGACAAAGTACTCACATTTCACTGTTTATATCATAGGTATAAACGGCCATTGAAAGTAGTTGAAGATGCAGTGGTTTAAGTTACATACCCTGAAATAATATAATATGAGGTAATTTTAATAATATATGTATATGTAAAATAAATATATAGTTGTGTTAGTTTTTTTACAGCTTCAACTCACTATAAACCATGAATACACTGATATCCTTCCAATGTGCTTCACCTTAACATAATCCTGAAGTTCACTACTCTCACTTTTGATGTTATAAATCTTTAATCAACACAAGATACTATAAAGAGAAAATGAGGTTTACTGTAAGGAGATAAAGGTGTTTTTTTTCCTCTTCAAACTGTAACTGATTTGGGAATAATTTTATAATTCTTAAAAATAACATGGAAAGGGACAGCTGTATTGTGAGCATGGAAGCAGAGGCTAACCACCTACACACAAATGTTTTTAGCACCTCATTCGTCTTATACAGAGATGAAGGGCTGGTGGCAGAAACACAGAAACAGAAAAAAATATATACTTTGTTCAGGTCCCTTCCCCTCAGCCTTCACCGTAGCTTCATTACTGACCGCTCCCCCACCCCCCGCAATACTTGCTAAACATGTTTTGTCTTTTCTGACGTAACCTGTGTACAGTCATTAGCTTCATCTTGTAAGGCTTTCCACTTATTTGCTTATCCACTAAATAAATGGCAAGCTCCCTGGCACGACATTAAAAGACTCCATAGTCTGATTCTCACTCTCCTTTGCAGGCTGCACTCTCAGTATTCTCTTACAACAGCACTGTCTGTGTAAGAGACATTTTTTTTAAATTTTAAAATGCATGTTTTGATTTTTTTCTGTTAGTTCAGTCATTTTTATGGCTTTCTTAAAGCGCATGTGATAAAAACAACATGTATGTAAAGTATAAAATATGCTGTTTCGATTACAAATAACATTTTGAAATTATTCATATAATTATCAAACCAACCAGCATAGGCACAATCTCATCTATCTATGATATTTGTGTGTGATAACAATATTGCTGAGTGACTCCCACATCATTGTGTATATGCTGTGCAACATAGTTGAGTACGTGATGCTGTATATTTCCATTACATAGATGAGCCTATGTAGTCTCCAACCACTATTCTTCTACTCTCCCCCAGCCCCTGACAACTACTATTTTGCTCTTTGCCTCTTAAGATTCAACATTTTCATAGTCCACAAAAAGTGAGATTCTGTAGTATTTGCCTTTTAAATGTTATTTTCCTTTGGACTTTAGGTCCATCCATTTTGCTTCAAATGATACAATATCTCTTTTAAGACACCTCTCTGTGTTCATGTGCGTCATGTATCACATTTTCCATTTCTATTCACTGTCTCCAGAGTCTAAAGATTTTACCCATTTCTCAGCTATTTTGAGTGAACTTTCAGTGGACATGAAAGTATTCCTTCCAATATATACTCATAGTTAGGATTGTTACCTCATAGATCAGTTCTATAATTAATATCTTTGAGATATCTGCCCTTGCTTCCCATCGTGGCTATACCGGCTTGCATTCCACTTAAGAGTGCACTTGGGTTCCCTTTTCTGTACATCATCATAAAATCCTGTTATATATTTTCTGATCATAGCTTTTCTAACATGTGTGTGGGGATGTGCCACTAAGGCTTTGATTTGTATTTCTTGGGGACGAGTGATACCGAACATTTCCTCATATGACGGTTGCATATTTATAGGTCTTCCTTTCAGAAATTTCTACTCAGATTTCTACCCATTTTTCAATTTTTATATTGACTTGTATGATATATAGATATACCCAAATGTATACATAAATGTGTGTGTTATATGCAAGTTATCCTTTTATCATGCATATATCTCACAAGTATTTTCTCTCATTTCATATATTGTTATTATATGAATATAATATTATATGAATATGATATATTATATATGATTATATGATAGATTATTGTTTTATGGTGCAGAGACTTTTCAGTTTAATGTTTGCTCTAACTGTTAATAATTCTTGTGTCATATTAAAAATTATTGTCCATAACAATGACAAATATTTTCCATGATTATTTTCTATCAGTGGCAGGTCTCACATTTAAGTGTTTCTTCCCTTTAAAGTGGTATTTACAAAGTTATCGGTAATAGTTCAATGCCATACTTTTCCAAATGGATATTCAGTTTTCCTAATGCTATTTATTGAAGGACTAAAGTTTTCTACATTTCTTTTGTCATCTGCCAGCTCAGCCTGCTTCATGAATTAATTAATTCTGGTCTACTGCTTCACACAGGTTTCTTCCTATGCTAATATCATTACTGCTGTGATTGCTGTAGCATTTTGCATTTTAATGAGAGTACCTATGAGGTCTTAAGGTTTGTGCTTCTGAACGTTGCTTTGGCAACTATAGGTCTAATTTAGACAGGTACAGCCTCTTTTCAGGAGCTAATGCAATTTCTTCCAGATTGAAGTGAGGCAGGGCTACATACAGTCCAGGAGGCTCGTATCAAGATCTAGAAAGCCCTAGATATATTTAGCATGTATCAACTCTTTCTGGAAAGTTTTTATTTTGTCAATATGGTGCTTTAAGTAAATCCTTATTCCTTAAGAAATTAAGTTCTCTATGAATTTTTCTCTCAAATGGTATCTCTTTACAACTCCCTACCAGGTGGTTTCATCAGCTGATATACTATTTGAAATCTTTATAAACTTCAAGTTTCTCAAGCTGCACAGCTTATTTTCCTATTGAAAGCAAGAATATATGAAAATTATGAGTATATGCTCTGCAGGTTATTTCTTTAGCTCAAAATAGCATATCCTATAAAGTGGTTTAGTGAAGACATTTTTCTTAAGAGTGCTAAAGAAATGGATATCAATGTATTGGCTTCCAGAGGAAGTCCTTAATGCTGTTAGGTTAAGGCACTGGAAGTTTTCCTGAGGCCATGACCACTGAAGAATGATTCTCCTATTTTTATATGTTAACATATTAACATGACAACTTTTAGCTGTTTGGATTTAGATCCGGAGTTCTACCTTTGTATATTTTGGTGTTAGGAAAACTCCACCAAACTCACCTCCCCTTGCCCAGTTAGTTTCTCTCAGGAGCTGCTGGTTGGTGGAGGGAGATTGGAAGAGTACACAAGTCTTGAGGAAGAGGAAGGTGCTTGCTCTGTCAGACCCTCCTGGGGATCTTGCAACTCCACTTAAAGAAAATTTTCCATTGCAGAAGTAGCAAGATTTTTTCCTGTGAAAATGGCGGTCTTTTTTCTAATCTTCAGAATAGCTCTGTCATGAATGCCTCCAGCCTGTTAGCCTTACCTCTCACTCCTCTGGAGCCCGAGCTTTGTCTCCATGTCTGGCCATTTTCCAGATGTCTCAGTTTTATCAAAATTAACTTTTTCTTTATTTCATTAGCCAGAAGTAGGAACTGTTTTCTGAAGTTTCACTTTCAAGATATCTTAAATTCTCTTCTATGATTTAAATTTCGTAATTAAAAAGTTTATAACTACTTAATAATTCCTATTCTCCAAACAAGTTCCTATTAATGTTTGTCTCCTGAGTGATCCCTCACTGATAATCATGAGAAACGTACCAAGCCTCTACAGGAACGCTTTCCTGTAAACAGTGAAGACCTAGGAAGATTGAAAGCTACTCCACCTAAAACAAGTCCAACAAATTGAAATTAAGTAGCATTACTTAGCTGAACCTCATGTAAAGAACCATTTTCTTGGCTGCCATTTTAGGGTTTCTTTGGTTGTTATAAAAGACCATGGGCAAAAGGAAACTTGTGGAGGAAAATGTTTATTTCATTTTATATCTCCTAGTCCATCATTCAGGGCGGAAATGAGTGCAGAGAGCACAGGGTTGTGCTACTTTCTAATTTGTTCCCCATGAATTGCTCAGCTTGTTTCTTCTAACACCCAGGATCACGAGGCCAGTGGTGGCACCAGTCACAATTGGGTCAGCTTTCCTTCGGCAATCATCAATCAAGAAAATGAACCACAGGCTGTCCCACTGATGAGAGTATTTTCCATCTTCCAGAATGACTCTAGCTTAGGTCAAGTTGACAAAAAACTAGCCAGCACAGACAGTCATGAGTACAAGTGTTCAGGCATAAATCCAATTATGTAACTTTGAAAGTCCAGTCTCAAGGTCTTCTTTCAGAATAGATAATTACATATTAAATGATGAAAAACCTTGCCTGGGCCAGAACAGTGTTCCATAGCAGAGTTAAGAGTACAGACAGGTATTGTGGGGATATATGAAAGAATCAGGAAGTTTAATTGCCTTTTTTTTTATTTTTTACCCTGCATTACAGAAGATAACACCTAAGAGATTCGTAGCAGCTGAGGATTGAAAACAAAACTTCAAGAAATATTTGAAGATTTACTCTAGTCAAAGGACTTCTCTATTTGCACATTTTTGTTCTTTCATTTCATGGATGTCTTTTAGTAAGTCACCAAAATTTCCAATAAATGTCTTTCAATCATATGAAATGAATTGAATATGGCTCAATGGATGAAAGTCAATTCACATATCTTTTCCTTGAGATTGAACACAATTCTATATGTAAGGTATATCTTCACAAATGAATATAGCTTTGACACATCTCAGTTTAATATTATCTGTAATGCCTGTATTTATATGTTTATATGAATATAGTAAACAAATGTATTTCAAAACATCCATACAACATTACTATTTGAAAGAAACACAATAAGCTTTTCTTTTAAGAAAATTCACCATTTTAATGGTGAGGTTTTTTTATTTTTATTTTTACATTTACGATTTGAACGTGACCATGCATCGACACAGCACTCCTGTGGAGGCTGGAGGACTACTTTTGGGAGTCAGTTCTCTCTTTCCATAATGTGGGCTCCAGAGATTAGCATCTTTACCTCCTGATCCATCCTGCCAGCCAATCATCGTTAACAACTTTTAACGTCAGAGAGAATTACAGTGGCTAAAAAAACAAAGCGAACTTTTCAATTTTGCTAAATACTAATAATTTATTACACTCAATTATGAATATTTATAGTAAATAAATTTTCATAAATTTCATAAAGAATCTTGTATATCTCAGAATCCATTTCTAAATTTCTTACTCATACCAAATATGAGGCATTTTCCTGTTTTTACTTTTTATGGTTTCATTATATTAATCACAGGCTCATAGTATAAAATATAGGCATATACACCTTTGAATCTTTTCAGGTACTATGCAAACTATAACAAATACATTGTATATAATTCTCTGACATTTCCCAACATTGCTGATATTTATCCATTTTGATGTATCGTAACTCTAATCCCTTCTAACTGGCTTCACAATTTCATTCTAAATGTGTCACAATTTTCTAATCACACTGACTTCATGACTTCTATCTACATATTGGGTATTTCATGGAATCTCATTATTTTATTTTTCATGTCTCTGATTACTAGTTACAATGAATCCATTTTTAGATACTTATTAGCATTGGTTTTTATTCAACTGAGCTTCTATAATATTTTCTGTTTATAGATATGTATGTATTGTGTACATTTATACATGTATAATAATAGCTGTGACTTTAAACACACTGACAATATTCAGTTGAACAGAATTTTGTGTTTTCATCTTACTCATGGGTCTCAGGTTAAAGTAAATATTTCCATTTCACATGGTCAAATAGCATTTTTTTTTGCCTTGATTTTTGTCCTCTATTAAAAACTAAACTCTTTTTCTCCTGATGATATACATACTTGCCTGTGTTTTCTTAAAAAATGTGAAAACTTAAGTTTGATTGCCTATATATCTAGAAATTACTGTGGGTAGTAAATAAAATCAGAATTTTATTTTTCATGTGCTTATAATCAATTTCCAAACCATGTATTCAACAGTAAGTCTTTTTTTCTGCTGATCTACATAGCTTTATTTAACGTAAACTAAACTTTCATGTGGGTGTAGAGAGATATGCTTATATCTATACAAATATTGTGTTCCTTTGGATGTCTCTTACTGGATTCATATCATTCTGCCTTGAATAGAGTACTTTAAAAATATGCTTCCGAGTCTGGTAGAGCACATTTTCATATGCATGTACAACTTCCTTGTGTGTTGTGAAATAGAAGATTTATATTGTTCAATTATGTTTTGAGACAGTGTTTGCTATGTAGCTCAAGATTGACCTGAAACTCGTAACTTTCCTGCCTCAACTTTCAAAGCACTAAGATTACAGAAGAATGCCAGCACACTCAGGTTTCATTTGTCTTTTTAAATATATATGTCAGTATGATAGCCAAACACATGTAAACAATGTAAGATGATCAAATCAGTGTAATTATCATTCTTATCTTAAACACTTATCATTTCTTTGGCTTGACAACCATCAAACTCCTCTCTTCTAGTTCTTTTTAAAATACAATTTGGATACTTTCGTCGCCCTACTATGCTGTGGAATACTAGAATATAGTCATTCCATGTGAGCATATGTTGGTGCCACTTGTTCTGTCTCTGCCAATTTTTGCTCTTTGCTCTCCTTACCTTCTTGTGACTATTCTTCCACTCTCTGCCTCGTAGAAATCAGCTCTGGCTTCCTACATATGAGCATCAGCGTGTAGTATTTGTCTTCCTATGTAAGACTTACATTTTACAGACAGCTATTCATTCTTTCCACATTTTATTCATATTATTACTATTATCATTATTATTGATAATCATTCTATTCATTTACACTTCAAATGCTATCCCACTTCCTGGTTTACCCCTCCACCAACCCCCATCCCATGATATTCCACTTCTTGATTACCCTCCCCACCCCACATCTGTCCTCCCCCTCCCTTTTACCTGTATGAGGGTGCCCCCCCCCATACACACACTCTCCTGCCCTACTGATCCAGCATCCTCCTACTCTGGAGCATCAAACCTCCCTGTCAATATGCAAAATTGTTAGTCCCCACAAATCCTAAGAACTTGCTTATTGTTTTATGTTTGCAGAAAGAATAGCATCAGGGATCAAGAGCATCACAGTAAGAAATGGAGGACCAATAAATCATAGAACTTAATGAGTAATTGAAAGGAAAATCAGGTGAACATGTTCCTTTTATACTCCTGCTTAATCTAACAGCTGATCTGATTTACTACTACAGTCCCAAAAGATTTACCAGTGATATGTCAGCTGGCTGTGGTGACCGGATAAGTACAGCATTTCCGAATGTCTGGAGACAATTTGAAATGGTCTTCACACAGCTTTGCTGCCAAGTTGAGCACTGGCAGATGTCTGTGGCAACTATCTCGTATGTGAATGATATTCCATATTAAGGGCTATCTGCAGGGAGCCAATTCAAATAATTGAGATGGATGTGTCTGGCTAGGAATGAACTTCCAGATACCTCAAGAGCAGAGTGGAAAAATCCTCCCAGGGAAATGCAAAACAAACCTTTTTCTTGTGAAGCCTATAAACATTGCTTAAATCAGTAGCCGCAGCATTTTTCAATACTGGTAAGACCATTTTGTTATGAAATGCTCAAATAAATCTAATGTTTAATATTCACAGGGTATTTTCAAGAGTTCTTTTTACTCCTTCTTCTCCGCCACATACAATTCTTCCAAGTCATTCACAGTTCTGTAGCAGAAAAACCTACTGTAGTCTCTCTTTCCTCTTTAATCCAATTTTAAACAAAACATAAAGATCTTATTCTCTAACCTTCCGTGTCACAGCTCATTCTAACTTCCAACATCAGTAGACATTCATTGAAAAAACACCATCTGAGAAGGTCCAGGAAAAAAGATAGGCCTACCAAAGACCTTTATTACTCTCTTATCCAAATCCAGGTCCATATTCTTATTCCCAGCCCTGCAGGAGAACACTTGCAGAGTCTTCTCTGATCCCATCTCCTGTGGATTCAACAGATCTTCCCCATTTGCACCTCCCTTACATCCCTACCTGTTGTTCTGACCTAGCCTCCAACACTAGCATATAATTCCTACTAATTCATAGCCCATACTTGCTAGAAATCTAGGTAGACTGTGTACATAGCCTATCTTCTCCTTCTGTTCCCTCAGATTCATTAATACAGTATCATTTTTAGCTCTGCAGCAGAAGACCTGTCATAGCTTTCTCTGCCCTTATGCTCTTGTCTTCTGTGGATTACAGATCTTCCCCTTCTAACCTCTTTCCCTCCCCTGACTTGTTGCTTTGTCTCAGTCCTCAACTACAGCAGATAGCCCTGCTAACTCAAGGGCAACCCCAGTCAGGTCAACAAGTGGGCTGAAGACCCACACCCTTGCTTCCCACTCCAACCCCATCCAATCCCCACTCTCATCCCCAGCTCTATAACAGAAAACCAGCTGCACTCTCCCTTTCCTTTCTAACATTATGCCCCCAAAATCACAAAGATCTTCTCCAACTTTCCATTTGCCAGTTCATCCCAATATTGTAGCCTCCAACACCAGAATGTTTTCACTAAGAAAATGTTAGCAAGGCAGGGCAAAGAAAACAGGCAGCACACAGGCAGCACACTCCCCAAAAATTCAGATAGGAAACAGAAACCAAGGAACAGAATACTAACCCAATGAAGACAATCCAGAAATCAGCACCTAGGACTATAATTAATTCAATCCCAGATGACAGGCCACAGTGCTAAAACACAATGACAGCCAAGGCAATATGTCTCTCTAGAGCCCAGTTATCCTATCACTGTAGGCCTAGACTATTACATCATAGCAGAAACACAAGAAAAAGACCTTAAAACTCCCTATAAGATGATAGATGTCTTTAAAGAGGAATTGAATAAATCCATTGAAGAAACCCAGGAAAACACAGTGTAAGAAAATGAATAAAACTGTTCAAGACCTGAAAATAGAAATAGAACTAATCAAGAAAACACAAACTGTGGAAATAAAAAAAATTAGTAATTGGAACAGAAGCTAGAGTTAAGCTTCATGAACATAATACAAAAGATAGAAGAGAAAATGTAAGATACAATTTAAGAAATGTATACATCAATCAAAAAAATATTAAGCTCAAACACAAAACATCTTGGAAATGTGGGACATTATGAGAACAGCAAATATAAGAAAAATGAGTATAGAGGAGAAGAAGAAACAAGGCTAAAAACCCCAGAACATGTTTTCAACAAAATCATAGACAAAAATGTTCCTAACCTAAAGAAGTAGATTCCTATAAAGGTACAAGAAGCATACATAACACCAAATAGAATGTACCAGAAAAGACATTTCCTTTGTCACATAATAATCAAAACATTAAATGTACAGAAGTAAGAATATTAAAATCTTCAAAGGGAAAAGGCCAAGTTAAATATAAAAGAAGATCTATGTAAGGAAGGTATTCTTGTCAGAACAACCTAAGACAGGCTCAGTCTTGTTTATGAAATGAAAAACAGGGAGAGGTGGAGAGCTTTTGGGGCTGCTTGGAGAGATCTGACATGGGCCAAGGACAAGGAAATGGGCTGCTTGGCAGGAATGACATTGGCCAAGGACAAGGAAGTGGACTTCAGGTAGGAATCTGACATTAGGATCTAAATTTTAGGCTAGAACAAGGAATTAAGCTTCAGACATGAAAAGGACTTTGGGCTAGGACAGGGAAGTAGGCTCAGATATTTTGGTCATTCTGATAAGCCCTTAGAAACAATGATCACGGGAGCGTTCACAGAACTTTGTTTATTGTCTTGCTTGTTCTTTGACTATTTATGTTTATTGGCTTGCTAGTTCCTCAACCTAGAACTGACTTTAATGCTTGCATGTAATTAAAATGGTATAAAAGCATAAAGGAGAAGGAGGGATAGGATAGGGGTTTTCTAGGGAGGGGAAATGGGGGAAAGGGATAGCATCTGAAATGTAAACAAATAAAAAAAATATCCAACAAAAAAAGAATTACACTCTATTTCTCTCAATTGTGACTCTAAAAGCCAGGAGGGCCTGGACCAATGTCTTGAAGGTATTTAAGAGACTACAGATTCCAGCTTATTCTAATATACGCAGCAAAACTTTCAGTCACCATATATGGGGAAAATAAGATTCAACAAAGAAGAATTACTGACCTATTTCTCTTATGAATAGAGATGCTAAAATACTTGCAAACTGAATCAAAGAACACAGAAGAAGGTCATCCAACATAATCAAGTAATCTTCAACCTGGAGATGTAGGGATACTTCAATATATGTAAATCATTAAATGTAATCAACCATATAAACACACTGAAAAAACACATAATCATCTCATTAGATGCAGAATAAGGCTTTGACAAAATCCAACACCCCTCTACGATGAAAATTTTGGAGAGATCAAGACTTTAAGAACATATCTAAACATAATAAAGGCATGGTACACCAAGCTGATTGCCAACATAAAAAATTAAGTGGAAAGAAACTCAAAGCAGTTTTACTAAAACCAGAAACAAGATAGGTCTGTTCACTCTCTCAATATATAATTGAAATTTTAGCTGGAACAATAAGACAACTAAAGGACACCAATGAGATACAAATTACAAAAAAAGTCAAAGTATTACTATTTTCTGATGATACAGTATAAATAAGTGACCACAAAAATACTACCAGGGGACTCATACAGCAAAGTGGCTTGATGCAAGATTAACTAAAAGAAAAAATCAGTAGACTTTCTATATACAAATGATAAACTGGCTGAGACACAATCAGGGAAATAAAATCTTTCACAATACCCACAAATAATATAAAAATATTTTGGGCTAACTTGAACCAAAGTGAAGCAAGTGAAAGACCTGTATGACAAGAAACTGAAGTCTTTGAACAAAGAATTTGGAGAAGGTGTCAGAAGATGGAAAGATCTCCAATGCTCATGAATTGGTAGGATGAACTTTGTAAACTGACCATTGTACCAAAAGTAATCTATATATTCGATGCAATCTCCATCAAAATTCCAACACAATTTTTCACAGACCTTGCAAGGACGGTTTTAAAATTCATATGGGAAAAAATTTCAAGGACAGATGAAATAATCTTGAACGATAAAAGAATTGCTTACGATTCCTGATTCCAAATTATAACACAGAACTGCAGTAATTAAAACGATGTGGCATATTACCGTTAAAATAGACACACTGATCAATAGAATTAAAAACCCAGAGATAAATATACACATCTATTGACACCTCGTCTCTGCTAAAGAAATCATAAATATGCACCGGGGGTAAAAATAGCATCTTCAACAAATGGTGCTGATCAAATTGCTGGTGGGCATATAGAATTCAAATAGATACGAATTAACCACTCTGCAGATAACTTGACCTTAGCATAAAACCAGACACACTGAATCTGATAGAAGGGAAAGCATGGACAGTCTTGAACTCATTGACACACAAGAAGAGTTCCTACACACAACACTGATAGTATGAATACTAAGATCAATAATTAATAAATGGTATTCATGAGACTGAAGTTTCTGTAAGGCAAAGGTCACCATCATTTGGACAAGCAGAAGTTTACAAAACGCAAAAAAATTTTAGCACTACAAATCTGATAGAAGACTAATACGGGAAATATGTAAAGAACTTAAGAACTACATTTAAAACAAAACAAGACAAAGCAAAAACAAATAAGTAAACAACCTCCCCAAATAATCCAACTTGAAATGGGGTTCATATCTAAAGAGTATTTTCAATAGAGGAAATTCAAATGGTGGAGAAACATTTGAAGAAATGTTTAAAATGCTTAGCCATAAGGGAAATCAAGTCACAACTACTTTGAGATTTCATCTTCCACCTGTCAGAATGACTAAGATCAATACCACAAGTGACAGCTCATGCTGGTGAGGATCTAGAAAAAGGGGAACATTCTTTCATTGCCGGTGGGAGTGCAAACTTATAGTCACTATGGAAATCAATGTGGCATATGGCAGTTCTTCGAAAAGTTTGGAATCAATCTACTTCACGATGTAGCTATCCCACTCTTGGACATACATGCAC
Organism: Grammomys surdaster; assembly: GCF_004785775.1. Taxonomy (NCBI): domain Eukaryota; kingdom Metazoa; phylum Chordata; class Mammalia; order Rodentia; family Muridae; genus Grammomys; species Grammomys surdaster. The sequence continues at coordinate 11,077,326 of NW_021604791.1, forward strand.
TGGAGGCTTTCTCTTACCACAAGAACACTTGATCAAAACTATGTTCATTTCTGCTTTATTCACAATAGCCAGAAATGGGAAACAACCTTGATGTTCCTCAACAAAGGAATGGTAAAGAAAATGTGATAGATTTATACAAATGAGTATTAGTCAGCTTTTAAAACTATGACATAATGAAACTTGTAGGAAAGTGGATGGAACTAGAAAAAAATCATCCTTAGTGAGGACCTAGAAAGATAAATGTGGTATGTATGCACTTACACATAGATATTAGCCAATAAGTGAGTGTTAACTAAGCTACAATCAGTGGCATCAAAGACGTTAGATATAGAGGAAAGGACTAGAGGAGACACATGGTTCTCCCTTGGAGAAGAAATATAATGAATTTTGTGGGTGAATGGGTGGCAGGGTGGTATGCCAATAGGAGGATCATGTGGGGATGGTGAGGGCACATAGGGCTGTGGAAGAGAATGAAGAAGAGACAGCTAGAATTGAGATGCATTGAGTACCATTTCTTGTCATCAAAGGAGACTTCCAGTTAAAAGGACTTGGTTGGTCAAAACTGAGATTTTGGCCAAGGAGGGTCCCATGGATATTCCCAAACAAACCAGGCAGTTGCTAAGACAATGGATTGCTCCCTGAAAATGTAAGTCAGGGCCCTATTGTTGAAGACAACACCCATACAAGTTATTGAACATGGAAAAATTGAGCTGGGGCCTAGATAGAACCTTAACTCCTACATTCTAGTGTCTCTGGTGAGGGATGGTACTCTGCAGGATATGCCAGGAGCAGCATAAACACCAAACTAGCCACAAAACCTCTCAACTACAATGTATCCTAATTACAAGATAATCTAGGTAAGTGGTGGCACAGAACTTGTGGGAATAGACAACCAATATCTGATTTGCTTTAAGGCCTACACCACAAGATGGAAGCCATATCCATTTGGATGACCAAGATCTAGAGACTAGATATCCCAGAGATCTAGGAAAAAACACAAGAAATAATTGTCTTAAAAAAAGAAAAGAAAAAAATGACAATAAAATGACTCTGAATGATGTACTGCTATACTTATGATCAGGTGTTGCTTACTCATCATAGACAAGCTTCCTCCTGCAACAGATACAAACAAATACAGCGACCCGCAGACAGACATCATGCATTGAGAGAGGAACATACAGCTCTGAATGGAATGTCTAAATCAAATCTCTTCCCTCAGAGCTCAGGGAACACCATGGAGGAGGAGGCAGAAAGAGCATAAGAGCCAGAGGGGATGAAGGATACCAGGAGAACCAAGGCCTCTGCATCAATTGAGCAAGGATCATAAAAACTCACAGAAGACTAAAGCAGCAAGCACAGGGCCTACACAGGTCTGGACCAGGTTTTCTGTGAATGTATTGTAGCTTTCAGTTTAATGTTTTTATGAGACTTATAACTCTGTAAACAACTGGATCTCTGATTCTTATGCCTACTCTTGGGTACTCTTTTGCTTCTGTTGGGTTGCCTTGTCTAGCCTCAATGTGATGATGGTTTTGTTTTTATCTTATTATATTTTGTAACATTTAGTTGTTATCTCTTAGAAGCCTGTTCTTTTCTAATGAGACAGAGAAAAGGAGTGGATCTGGAGGGGAGAGAAGGAGGGAAGAGACTGAGCAGAATAGTGGAAAAAGAAACTGTAATCAAGTTATATTCTATGGGCAAATATTTTCAATCAATAAAAAGTAATTTAAGAAGAAATAACTAATGAAATTCCAAACTATAACTTAGCTGTTTACAAGGCTTCATTATGAGACATAAGATTTTGTATGCATTCTACCTTAACTTTTCAAAAGAAATAATTTCAACTGATTTTTTTTCAGTAAATTTCTTTTTCTGAAAAAATTGTCTGTGAAAACAGAAAAAGTGGGTTTTTTGTTGTTGTTTTTTAAGATTGCAGTTTGCTTTTCTTCAACCTAGCAAGGCAAAGACATTATGTAAATGGCTTACCATGGTTAAGGAAAACATACTCTGATGTGTTTGGCAAAGCTAACATAGTCAGACTCACATGATCATCCACAGTGAGAACATAGTGAAAGGCTGGAGAGACCTGAGTTCATTTCCCAGGACCCAAAACAGATGATTCATAACAACCTATAAATCTAGTTTTCACAAAATCTGACACCTCTTCTGACATCTACAGGCAAAACACTCACATGTACAAATTCACGCTCAGATACACACATCTATACTTCATTTAAAGAAAGCAAGTTAACATCGAAAAACAATGCATTGATGGTCGTAAGGGGAAGCTGAAGTCGAAGTACAAATGAATGGATAGTGTTATGTACATTCTATTTTTCTTTCCTTTACATTGATTTGGGTGTAGTGGGTGGATGCATGACACAGCATTTGGAGGTCAGAAAACAACTTGAAGAAATACAGGGAAAGTTATTTCTATTTTAAATAATTAAAGAAATATCTGATTGTTTTAACTGTTTCACGTTTTCTTGTTAATATGGTTTTTGGTTTGCTTGTTTGTTTGAATAAAAAACAAATCTCTTAATAGATTAGAAAAACAAAACAAAAAAAACCTTTGCAGGTCACAATGGATTGTAGTTTATTGAGAACTATTTTCTTTTCAGTATACAAAAAATGAATTTGATGAAAATGATTTAGGGGATTATTTAACAGGAATATTTTCTAAAGTTTAATACTGAAAATGAAAAAAAATCACTTTTATCACTCATGATTCACAGATAACATAAAGTAAATAAATCTTTAAAGTGACTATTACTATTTCATTTGTTTTAAATCACTGTATCATAGTATTTTTTAAATGTTGTACCTCACTGTCACCTAACAGTTCTCACTTCCACAAATCCTCCTCCAAAACCCCTCCTGTTCTCCTCTGAGCAGGCGGGCTCCCTTGGGTATCTCCCTACCCTGGCACATCAAGTCTCTGCAAGGTGTGGCACTTCCTCTCCCACTGAGGCCAGACAAGGCAGCCCAGCTAGCAGACCATTTCCCATGTATAAGCAACAGCATTTGACTTTCTTAGAGTAATTTGTTCTTTATAAATATTGTTAAGTATTTTATGTATTAAGACAATATGACAAAACAACAAAATATCTAGAAAATATTAAGGTCAGCATTCAAAAATCAGGGGTTATTTATATTTGTTAAGACAAACAGGACAAATGGTCCATAGCTAGGGAATTTATATAAAAATATCAGTCAGAAATATGAAAGGATTACATTTTAGGCATGTTAACTGTTACTGTAAATCTCCATTTTCAATTATAAATTTGTGTGTCACGCTTCTGAAAACCATGAAGGATTGAGATATTAAAATTCAAACCATTGTCAGAATAAGAGTTGAGATTATTAAATTAGTTGTGATTTTATAATTAATTATATAGGAGAAAGGGGATGTTAGAGAGTAGAAACTTTAACCTTGGACCCACCATAGTTACAACGCTTAAGATAAAAAAATAATAGAGGACAGAGATGTGGGAGGAGACAGAGAAGTGTATCTGGAGGCAGCAGAGACATCAATCCTGAAGCTGAAGATGAGTCCAGGGTAGACTCCTGGTTGTCACAAAGATACACTTAGAAATCAATTGTTTGTTTTAATACTTTTTGTTTTATTTAAATTGTATTAATTCTTTGAGGATTTCACATTTTTTGATCATATTCAATTCCCCATCTTCCCCTTAATTCTTCCAATACTCATTCTATTTTGCTGTTCTTCTGAACTTTTTGTATTTGTCTATTAATTCCAATAACACATCAACTTCAATACATACAGTCCACCTACTCCCAGGTGTGGGGCTACCCCAGGAGCACTGACACCTATCACGAGCCACAGTCTTAAAGGAAACCGACTGTCCTTTCCCAGGAGGCTTCAACTGCTCATAGTTCATTACCTAAGAGTGGACTTTCTTTAGGTTCTACATGGTAGAAATATGTACTGGCTAGATCTTGTGCGGGTCTTGTGTTGTGAACTCAGGAGTCAGCTCCCCCTTATGTGTAGAAGACACTCTTTTTGCACTGGTCCTCCATAATCTCTGACTCTTTTAAACTTTCAACTGCCTCTTCCCTGATGTTCTTTGAACAACATTGGGGTGGCATGTGATATAGGTGTCCCACTTGTGTCTGAGCACTCCACTGACAATCTCTGCACTATGACCAGTTGTGAACTTGTACATTAGTCACTGTCTACTACACAAAGAAACTTCTGTGATGTGATCTATGAACTTCACTAACCTGTAGGTAGAGAGATATGAATTTAGAGGATAGTTTGATATTATGTCAATTTGACAAAGTGGAGGGTTTACACCTGGGGCCTATGAGCTCTCCACCCTGATGATCTTGGACAAATATACAGTATCATGTCTGTGATTCCTCCTGTGGTGTGTACCTTAAAGACAATCATAAAGCAGTTGATTACCCCCATAACATTCACATCACCACACCCACAGGCATGTCTAGATATACCAGCCATTATTGTACTTTACAGTTCTCATAGTAGGCGAAGACTATTGATGCCCTATGTCTCCCAACAGCCCACAAAACATATTTCAGTCCTACAAAAGTAGGCAGGCAGGGAAGAAGTATCCTGGTCAGTGCTGACTTTAATTTCTCCATGCCCCATGATCAGTGTGTATGGTGTCATCAGCAACAGGGTATTTTCATAAAGTTCTGATAGGCAATCAAGAACAGTGACAACAGCCTGTATTACTTTGGGAGTGTCCAGTACTTCTTAGACTGGTCACTTGAGAGGAGGTATTCAATGCTCAGCACTTGGCTTTTTATTCAGTATCTTTATGTGTCCCCATCTCAGGAGTCTTTGATCAAGGTTGAGACAGGATAGAGACAGGAAAAATTGAGAGATGTAGGAAGGGAGAAGAGCCCCTCTCTGTGGCTCTTGGTCAAATTTCTCTTACCAGAAGAAAAGCAAGAAGTCTGTCACAATTAAAGACTGTTATCACTATTAAAGACCTTTTTAAATGTTCTAGCTATAGACCTTCAATTTTCTAGAAATAAAATATCCAACTTATACAGAAATGCCATGCACCTATCTCCTGCTTCAGCCTACTGTTTCTGATTTTCCCACATCAGATCATTGTATCATGTAAGTCACCTCTGAGATACCCTGCAATCTCACTTATCAAAAGAAAGAAGAGTTAGAAGGAAATTTTGTTGGCAGCCTTTGGAAGGGTTCCTTGAAAACCACCAAAATGACACCATAGCTAGGGCTAATAAATTTAACTGTGACCCTTCTTCAAGCAGTCTGTAAGCAACTTTGGTATGTATTATTTTCTTTACTGATCCATGGGAAGACACATCCACATTTAAGATGGTCTTACTTCCACCTCCCCATTATCACTCTTTCTTCTAACCTTTATGTTTAAAACCTGTATTAAAATATCTTTAATCATATTTCCAACTCTGCTTCAAACTGGCTATGCCTGAAACTCTTTTCTATGTTGAATCCAAGAGTCCTGATTTGACTCGAGTCTCGGTCCTTAAGAGATTGAGGGAACCCCTAAGGGTGTGGATGGTGACACAGTAGTCCTGTGGCACTGCCCCCTCATTGCTGATAAGGTGATTTCATCTTGCACGGGGCCTTTCAAGCCATGTAAGTCATGGCTTCAAAAATGAAACTTGAAGATAGCATGGAGGGGGATTAAAAATGTGTCTCAGGAGTCTTATTAAAATATCATGACTGTTTGAAAACAGACAAAAATCTGTCCATGATGTTACAAACTAATAGAAAAGGAGAAGTCACACGCCAAAAATCTGGGCAGAAATTCAATTATGTGACTCCATGATGAAGATAAATGGATAAGCACATACTTGGATAAAATACCTATTGTTGCATGCCCAGATTCACAATCAAGCAGATGGCCTTGCAACATGTACATGGGTACAGGAATGGACACATTGATACACTGGCATGATAAAGACCTGACCTTACTATGTAGCAATTACTGAGACTAGAAGCAATAAGCACTTTGTCTCCTGCATATTTAAGAATAATCTCTGAAGTAGAGCAAAGCCTATACCCAACATTTCTGGAGCTAATGAATTCTAGCGTGTGCACACACCCAGAAAGCAAAATGGCCTACTCAAGATGTAGATTGTGGTGAGGAGGTTTTGCCTCCACTCTCAGGACACACTGCAAAGCTTGGCTAGCTGAAGTCAACCATAAGGAAGGAAGACATAGATGGCAGCAAGCAGCACACTAAGGGATCCAGGACAAAGAAGAAATAGAGATCTATCTGCTTCCCCAGCTCTGTATGTGCAGACCTCACTTCTGCTGCAGACAGAAGACCCAACATTCTGTCCGCAGGAGATCCCAGAAGACTCTGTGCATCCTGCCTGTCAATAAATCAAATTGTGGTAATAACATCTCTCTCATGTATGACTAGATAAGGTGAAAAATATAAGGTGATCCGAAGGAACCAGGGATTTATTGGTGGAGCCAATGGGACTTTTCTATTTCCATGTCATGCCGTGTTGATTTTGGGAGGGGTTTTTATGAATCTGAAATCTGGAAGAAGTACTGTAATAATATTAATTGAAGATATGAACATAAGGATCTAGGATAATCAAATTCGGCTTGAGGTGACTCTTTTTTTCCATGTATCTATAGCATATCTGTTCTTTAAAATGGGCTCACTCTCATTTAGTATTTGGAGTTTTCTTTGATAATTACTATTAACTTGTTTTCTTTTCTCTGAAATCTTATTGGATTATATTACCATTTATCATTAAACACATGATTATATACCACTCATAATCACATATTTTGCTTCATTTAACATAATTATATATTCATAATTATGTATTCTATTTCTCATCTAGTATGTGAATACATGTTCATAATTTAATTTTTTTCTTCCTCACTTAGACATTCAGAATCCTGTGGATAAAAATCCATTTTTTTGTGAACCTCCCTTTCCCTACTCTAACTCTCTACTAAGCTGAATATAGTGTCTGACATATAAAAAAGTATTATAATTAGAAGATAAAACAGAAAGTGTTAAAGGAAGGAAATAAAGGCATAAAAGAAAGATAAATTTAGAGATAAGATTTTTTTTTAGCTTACAGGAGATAATTTTATAATTATACATATTTATAACTTTAGAGGCAAAGTCTTAACCAGACTATAATCATAGCTAGTGGATAAGAATATGAACTCCATAAGGTAAGGTTTATTTTATCTTACTGCTGCATCCCGGTGCCTAATAGAAGATCTAGAGTAATGTGTGTGCTCAATACAAAATTAGATGAATGAACAAATTAGTGGATAAATTACAGAGACCAGTGTCCAGTCTGGAAGAGGAAAAGAACTGACAGACACCGTGTATTTCTGTTCTAAACATCAGCCCCACCCCCAAACTTCTGGCTTATCAGTTATCTTTTTAATAACTGGAGAAAGAAAGGCTCCAAAGTCAAAGTCTAAGAGAGGGTGACATAAAGTAAAGGTGGGTGTTCAAAAGTCAAAGCAGTTCATGTCAGACTCTCCCTTAAGCCCATGGACTTTCTGATACACACTAAAAGAAAATTATTACATTTTATCCATGTAAGAAAGCACGGGAAAAATAAGACCGCCCATGTCATTTAAGATTTAAAATGAGATACAGCAAAATTATGCCCTGTGGTTATTGGAGTGCACTGGATCACTAAACGAGTCACTTCCAATGAGAAGCTGAATGGGAGAAGAGGCATCAGGCCCCCACCACAGGTGCTCACTGTTCTCTGCCCTTTAAATGCCACTCGATGAAATTAACCATAATTTCAAATCAGTCTTCATGCACATCTGTAAAAGTATGTGCTTGTCACACTAAGAAATTCCCATTCCTACTAGGGTCCCTAATTGCTGCGATAACTCTTTGTTGGACACAGACTCTTGGACTCTTCCACCTAGAAAAACAGTAATGCCAGAGATTTGTCAGAAATTGTAAAAACTACCTTTATCTGCCAAGCAATAGGGCCATGAAATGAAGTGCCCAAACTGTAACTAATCTTTATTTCAAATTTCTTCTAGTTTAGAGCTCAAAAACAGTCTTCTGAGGAACAGCTGAAAACAAATGCATCATCTTTTCCAAGCCACAGTGAGATTCTGTAACTAGATCCAACTCATTTTTGTGATCAAAGTCACTAAATTCCTGGCCTTGTACTATGCCTTCTTATTGTAAACTTTATTTGCAATTATAATCTGAATTGATTTGCCTCAGAGAAATATAGGTTAAAAAACCTCTGACATATGGTGAGAGCTCAATAAATACTCATGAGGTAGACTGAAACTCACGTATTTTCATGTTTTTGTAATTGGTTTTCTAAATACAGGATTAAAGTTATTGCGTCATTTACACTTCATTGATAGGGCCAGTGTTGTTTAATAAATCATTACTTTCTCCAAAGCAAAGATGTTTTGATTGCTCAAACTTGAGTTTCTTCAATATATTAAATATATCTAAATAGAGTTAAAATTGAAACCCAAATAGTTTACCAGGAACAAAATTATTTTACACTTATAAAACAGATTCTTGTCAATGCATTTGAAACCAAAATATCTCCATAGTTAATAACAGCTTACTATAATAAACTTATTTTAACACATAGTTTTTTGTTGTGAAAAAAAAAAACTTGACAAAATGAAAGATACGCACTTGTGGCCTGCACATGTTTTCCACTGGGCTTTAATTAACATACAGGAAAGACAGCCCTGATTATGTCCAGGGAAATGTACTTCTGCGATTTACAGTGAAAGGCTTTACATCACAATGAATAAATAAGGGTACCAGTATGCCTTGAAATTTGTGATCAGTTTTTTTCATATTAGTAAAGAAAACATTGAAATGTTGATGGTGTGATGCTATTTTTTACCATAAGATGTGGCCCACTATCGTCAGAGAGATCCAACACTTTGGCCATGTTAGAAATTATCCAGATTACTCAACCTTAGCACACTTACCCCTGATTATAGTCTTAAATCATTTATTTTAGTTTACATCCTGATCATTTTACTGATCCAGTTTGCACCACCAGGCTTGCTAAATAATGACATATACATGTTTAATCAAACCTTCAGCTTAATTCTTTCTTATAGAAAATAAATTTTTCATATAATATATTGAGTTCATGGTTCCCTTCACCATAGGCCTCAGATCCTCTCAACCTTCCCTTACAACTCCATGAATACTTTCCCTCTCTCCTTTAAAAATAAAAGAGGCAAATCAAAAAACAAACAAACAAACAAGAATCAAAGAACAGAAGGCATAGAAATTAAAAGAAATAGATCCCTCTAAATATCAGGAAGCTTTAAACCTCATTGCTCCTGTCCCTTTGGCAGATAGGACTTCAAATTGCAATCCACGAAAATATCTCAGTCTACCATTGCCATGTGCTGCAGGACCCCAGATAAGATAAATACCTGGAAAATATTTTCTTACAGCACTTCATTCAACAAGTCTGAATCTTTATTAATAGCATTCCCTCATCTTCCAGAGCACACCTCATAGATTCCGTTCACTGTGAGTGTTCTATACGTTCTTGCTCTTCTTAGGATATCACAGCTCTTCAAAGTTAATCAGCAACTGGAACCCAGAGTCACCTAGAATTTACCCTTCCTCCTCCCCACTCTGAATGATTTGAGTTTTTGTATATTGCAAATAAAATCATATAGAACTTTTTACACATATGGCAAAACATTGATTTTATTAGACTCTGATCAGCCACTGAATCCTATTTGAATATTGTAAACAAGGATTGATACTATCAACAAGAACATCATGGTCACTGCAGTGATCTACCTTTGTATTATTTAATCCCCTTTGTTGTGACCTTTCACATTCATTTATTCACAACTGAATTGAGAGAAGACTTCTATTTGTCCACTCTACAGAAGCCACTGTGCATTTTAAAGGATATTTCAAGTCACAGTCACATTAGCTACTCTTCAGTAAATTCTATTACATTGCTAGTCTGCTAAAAATATTAGTAATCCTGCAGAGCCCACAGAAACATATCATTGTCCCGTGTTTAACACTGCCAGTGAAGTTTCACATCCAACTTCACACTGATCTTCAAAACAGCCTGGACATTCAAGGTTGCTCAGACTTTCACATATCTCTCAGACCCAGCACCTCTGAGGGCAAACTTAGAAACAGAGCTGTCCGGTTTCTTCTAACAGTGGAGTTAATCTCATTGGATCACCGATGAGTCATAGATTATGAAATCTGTAGGAAACTACTCTAATTTCTACACATCTATTGTAGTACTCTGGTTTTTAGAAATCTATCCATTATTATATACCAGAAAGGAGCACTATTAAGCACATGGCCCTGAGATAGTGACATCACACATATGAATAACATTATACAGACCCAGTGAATAACAGCGATTAATGAAAAAGGAGAGCAAGGCGTTGATAAAGAGCAAAGAGAGCTATATGAAAAAGATAGGTGGGAAGAAATGGAAGAAAGAGATTTTGTAATTTTATAATTTCAATAATAAGAGGAAATCATAATCACTTCTGTGCACTAAAGTGTTTTTCATATTACCAAAAGCAATTATTATCATTATAGCTATATCTAAATTCATCAACGTTATGTGGTAACTTTAAAGAAATACATTATTTATTAAAAATCAATTAGATGGAAAAATACAATAGCTATTTCTTTGTTACAAATACCTATTAATGTAGATGGACCTTTGACTAGAAATATGCTAAAAATTCACAGTATGCTACTACTCCATGATTCTTATCAGATTCAGTTTTTTTTTGATGACACTGGGACTGTTTCAGGCCCCTGCCACTAGGCACAGGAGACCCTTAAAGGGTTTTTCAAAATTTCCTCTTTCCTGACCCTTTCCTATTTCTTTCATGGATTCTCTTATTGTTCCAAAAGTATAAAATAAGCCTGCATATGTGAATTCAGATTGTGACCAAGATCTAAGCTAAAAGTATTCTTTAAGTCCAGTGACCTCCTCAGCCTTTTGCAGAATTAATTTTCAAGTGCCTGTGAAATTCATCTGAGGATATTCTGATTGCCAGTAGGAATGAGGGCATCTCAGAGGAGATGACTAACACATCATGAATACAAAATTATGAAGTCGTGCATGTGAAGTGGATCTAAAGTCAACTCATTTAAATTGGAGAAGAGAGGCAAACTGGGTCATTGTAAACATAATTGCTATTTTTCAGATAATGGAAAATGACAAAAGAGGATTGATAAAAAATTCGCAGTTTTTAGCTGATTTTTTTAATGATTCATAGTTCTTTATCATTCTTGAAAACAAGTAAACATTACCATAAAGCTGTTAAAGGAAACTTGGGTTTTTTACAATTTTTATAAAAATTCTTCTTAGGTAACACTCCATAGATATTTGGGGTCACTGATACCTATCTTTGCCTCTAGACTGAGTTTTTTTCTTTCAATTTACAAATACCAGCTTACTTTTATAGCATGCTGTATGCTGAACACTGTTCTTAAAATTTTGCATATCCTGACTAATTTAGCTGATATTTTTAGGTTGATATTGTTGACTTTGTCTCACAGATAACTGGACAGAAGAGTGGAGAGATAGGGTAACTTTTCTAGGTATTATATAACTATAACTATAAGTATAACTATATATATATATATATATATACATATATATATATATCAACAAAATGTCACTGTTTTCATACTGTACTCAGTGAAACCATTGCCTGTAATTAATTTTCCAAATTCTGATGAATGAAATCAATATTTTTAAAAATATCAATCAAATACATAAACCTGAATTTATCAGATGCTAATCAGGGTGGTGAATAGTTGAAAGAAGCTGGTTATCAGTGCATTAGAAAAATTGTGGTAACATTAATCTAGAGCCTTATGTATATCAATAGGTATTGAGGGTGGTTCACAGGGTGATAGAATCTCATAGGCTACCTGTGTCTCTTTTCGTGATGCCTTGGAAGGGTAAACTTAGTTGAGTCTGTTTAGTAGCTGCCTACTGGCATCTTTTAACAGTGACCTGAAAAGGTGAAGAAGAACTTATCTACTCAAAGAGTACATTTCCCATAATTATTTTTAGGTAGAAGACTTTACTATCTACTAAAGCACATTCTGAATCACTGTGGTAGGCTAAAAGTCAGATAATAGGCAAGACACAGGCACCTATAGAACAGTGCCCCATAGTGGAGAGAAAATCGTGCAGAGGTAGTAACTATGTGTCTGAGAGGTAAAAGTTTCAGGCACTTTTGTAGAATTTGCCAGAGGACCACTGTGCTTCTCTAACATTGGACAGTAGAAACTGAAGACATAGGAGACTTCATATTTGCATAACTGAGAGGAAAAGGGGAAGAAGAAGAAGAAGGAGGAGGAGGAGGAGGAGGAGGAGGAAGAGGAGGAGGAGGAGGGGGAGGGGGGAGGGGGAGGGGAGGGGGAGGGGTAGGGGGAGGAGGGAGGGAGAGGGGGAGGGGGAGGAGGGAGGGAGAGGGGGAGGGAGAGGGGGAGGGGAAGGAGGAGGAGGAGGAGGGAGGGAGAGGGGGAGGGAGAGGGGGAGGGGGAGGAGGAGGAGGAAGAGGAGGAGGAGGAAGAAGAGGAAGAAGAAGAAGGGGAAGAAGAAGAAGGGGAGGAGGAGAGAGACAGAAAGACAGAGAGAGAGAGAGAGAGAGAGAGAAAGAAAGAGAGAGAGAAACAGAATGAGATGCAAAGTGGACATGAACCAAGAAGTGTGCAAAGCAAAGGAATTGTTCAAGGTTGCAAGCATAGTAAGAGGAGTGACAGTAAAAGACTTCAGTTCCGAGGCAGACCTAAAGTGTGATCAAAAGGCTCACTGAAACAGATTATCAAACCCTTGTGGTAATAACATTTTCACTTACAATGAAGCTTATGGTAACTATTCTGTAAACAACATAGATATGGGAAAAACTTTATTCTATCATAGAGTCATAGTTCAACAAACCCCCAGATTATTGTTAAATATTGACACAAAAACATGTTGGAACTTCCTTGTCCTCACTTGAGAATTAGAAAAACAGGCTAAGAGCAGACACTTTCTTCTGCTTTATTTTATCCTCAGAAAATTAATTATGAACTTCAAGCTTCCAAGTCTCCATTTGTAAATTGGGCACAAAATAGAATAATTTAAAATGCTGCTGTAAAGATCAAAGAAAAGCCTATTTAGCATATAAAATCTACAAAGAATATCATTCCCAAGTGTACACCACAAAAAGTCAATAAATCTGTAAAATTACACCTTTCTGAATCAATTTACAAAGCTGAAGTTAGAGGAAAACCAATTTGCCTAAAGTTTACAGAAAAGTGGGCAAGCCCAGCCTTCAATAATTGTGGCAGATGCAAGATTTCACATGAACCAATTTTGGGCAATATTTCCATATGTATACACACACACACACACACACACACACACACTCAAAAAACTTTTCAGTGAACCATAAAGTGTGAATCAAGATTAGCACAAAAGTTCACAGATGAAAAAGCAAGAGGCATTTGCACAGGTTTACAGACAGGCTAGTTCTTCAGTTCTTAGAATAAATACTGGGCAGAGCAGGAAGTTTAGAGAAGACTTTCTACCCAGACAAGCCGGTGGCTTATCCAATCTCAAGTGACCATCATTAAACATACATAAAACAGTAAATGGACTCAGATTCATATACATATACCTATATCCACACATGCGCAACCTCACACACACATATCAATAGTAATTTTAAAAAGCAAAGAGCTTGAGTTTGAGAGAGAGTGATAGAGTGCACAGGAACTGTTGTAGCAAAGAGGAAGGTGTGTGAATGACATAAAATGCAGTACTCACTTATGAAGGGGAAAATGTGATGAAAGAGAAAAGATTTTCCCCTAAGTGCAACCATGGGATGAGCAGAGTGTGGAGCTGCAGCTGCAAGCCTCACTCATTCTTTTAGCATTCAGCCTGAGCTTCTTCAGGAAATGGAGCAAGTTTATTTTACAAAGGGCACTGTAGAGGATAGGGACTCCCCAGTCAGACCAACAGAGTCAACTATCCTGGACCCTTGGGGGCTCCCAGTGACTGAACCACCAACCAAAGCAAGATGGACTGGACACTTGCACACATGCAACAGATGTTCAGCTTGGTCTTCATGTGGATCCCCCAACAACTGGAGTGGGGGCTGTCACTGAACCTGTTGTTTGCCTCTGGGTTCCATTTCCCTACTGAGACACCTTGTCTGGTCTCAGTGGGAGAGGATGTGCCTAATCCTACAGTGACTTGATGTGCCAGTGTGGGTTGATACCCAGGGAGACTTCACTCTCCTCAGAGGAGAAGGTAAGGAGAGAATGGAGGAGGAACTGTGTGTGTGAGAGACGGAGTGGGGACTGGAAAGAGGGCATGTGGATATTGGGATGTAACATGAATTAATTAATTAATTAATTAATGGCAATAAAATAAAATTAGACACACAAACACACACACACACATACACACATTAGCAAGAAAGGAAACAGAAAATAACCTGTCTGTTACTAGGAAAGGTGTAGAAGCACCTCCTGGATGAGACCATTATAGGTTCTACAGTTCAAAGAAGACTAGGATCATGGAGAACGCTTAGCAGAGGCAAAGATACTGTATTTGCAGAGTATATTAACAACAGACAGTGCCACCTTTACATTGATCATGAGTTTTACAAGAGTTGAGTAGCGTTGACAAGAAACCCACAGCTGAAAGACAGTTAAAAAAAATAGGAGGAAGCAGAGCAAGAGGGAGAGAAAGATTCTCCAGCGTTCAGACATAAAAAGAAAGGCAACTGCAGTTAAGGAAAACTGTTTTCTCAAAGCAGTGCCCACCCAAAGATGAGGCAAACCTAGAGAAAGAATACGTGAAAAACTAAGATGTCTATGGCTTCAGTGGAAGGTGACACAAGACAGACTGACTATACCTCTACACAGACAATAGGAGAAGAATAAATGTCAAACTCCATCTCTCCTACACCACCCAAGATTTCTGCTTTTAATCAAGTAGTGAAAATCGAGAAATAATTGGGAAGACTGAATGTGCAGGCAAGCGGTAACAAACACTCAGATGATCATATCTGAACGTAGTGTATGTAATTTAAAATATCCTGAATTAGTTCCTTAAAAGCAAATAATAGAAACGGTAGAAAGGAGGTGCAGGTCAGATAGGCATAATGGTAAACAAAAATGCAAATGGTAGACATTCCAATCACACAAATCAAGGTAAAATCGGTTTTTATAGGGTTGATAGGGTTCTGTGTACTTTTCCATTGCTGTGATAAGTACAATGACCAAAGCATCTTAGGAAGAAAGGGTTTATTTCATCTGAAGAGCTTTATTTCACATGTATCCCATCATTGAGAGAAGAAGAAGCTGGAAATCAAGGCAGAATCTTTAAGCAGAAACTACAGAGCAATGTTGCTTCCTGGCTTATTCCCAGACACACATTCAGATACCTTTCTTGTATAGTCCCAGAGCCACTTGCCTAAGAATGGCCCAACCTACAGTGGGCTGAGCCCTCTTACATCAAAGAACAATCAAAAAGATATCCACAGACATGCTCAGTGGTCAATCATGATGGAAGCAATATTTCAACTGGGATTCTCTCTTTCCAGAGGCATCAAGTTGACAATTAAGATTAGGGAATACAATTAGTTGCACCATTAACTTGGAGGTGAGCCAATAGAATTTATCTAAATTAAAAAAGAGACAAAAATGAGGCAATATCCAAAGACAAATAGAATACCATAGAATTACATGATTATATCTAATGGTCTAAAATGTTTAGGACTGAAAATAGAAAGAATAGGATGAAACATAAATAAAATTTGATGAATAGTAGCTGTTAATAATATTTTTTTCCAAAAGTAGTAAAACTTGCAGGACATT
Source organism: Grammomys surdaster (assembly GCF_004785775.1). NCBI lineage: Eukaryota > Metazoa > Chordata > Mammalia > Rodentia > Muridae > Grammomys > Grammomys surdaster. The sequence goes on from NW_021604791.1 coordinate 11,093,204, forward strand.
CAATTAATACAGAATCGCAAAGACAAGGTACTATACACAGAAAAACAATGGAAGTAAAAGTGTAGGATCTGTAGGTAACCATACAGATAAGACAAAAATGGAGTTAATCTTTCACACTGTGAAAAGGAAAAAAATACTGCCAAGTTGGAATTCTATGTCTACTAAAGTCTGTTCTAATAGCTGTGAGGCAATAAATCCTTCCATACAATACAGATGGAAAGAACGAATTAGTAGTATTACCTTATACAAAATAATTTCTTTATTCTACAAAAGAAAAGTTTAGCAGAAGTTCTTGCCAAGAAGATTCCAAAAATTTTAGCAGAAGTTATTGCTGAAAAGATTAAAATAAGATTAAAATTTCATAAAAATGAAAATGCACTAGAATAATCACAAAACAAAGCTAGTAAATGTTTTATTGTTTCTATTTGTTTTATTTTTATGCTTCTTTATTTCTGTCTTTTATAGTATTCTTTTTTAACTTCTAAGGAAAATTATGTATTCTTTGAAACATAAGGAAATAAAAATATTCTAAAGATTAAATTTGATTTTATCAGTTTAAACACTGAAAGTGTTCATTTATAGTCTTTTTTAAAATAAAAAGTTTTAGAACAACTAACACATGATTTTAAAAGGACAATTAGCTAAACTATAGTTGAAGAAGACTATTGTATACATTCAGTGCCAAAACACAGCCAAATGTGTTCTCAGTTTACACACTGTTAACTCTGAAGAGGATCAAGGAGCTGATTCATGTATATAACCTGGAGTAGCTGCAGGTATCAGGAAAGTATAAAATGACCAGGATGGGGATAGGAGGAGCACTATAGGGGGATAGTAGCTCATGCTTGCTATGGAGAGGGAAGTGAAAAAAGCAAGCAAACAAACAAAAAACAGGTGAAGGAAACTGAGGTGGTGAGAAAGGAGCTTCAGCCACAAGGAGGAAGCTGAGAGGAGCAGAATGCAATAGTAGTAATGATGCTTGAAAAAATCACAGATAATTATACAACTTATGATTATTTAGAATTACATACATATGCACGCACTCATGCATGCACAAGTTTAACTGAAGTTATTCTACTTTGGGTGACAATGTTTCCTCCAAAATTCCTAGACTATTTAACAACAACAACAACAACAACAACAAAACAAGTACTAAGCATGGGGAAATTTCAACTTGTTGCTTGGGGAACACCAACAAAGCCCCAAAACAATATAGTTTATTTTTATTGCCCTTGGCACTTTCCAGAAAACTAAGATAAGACCCCATTGCCGAAAACACACTCAACTTCAAGCAATGTGTTTGGAGTATCAATCCATATCTAACCTGAAAGCCTATTTATTGGGGACTAGCTCTCATAGTTTCAGAGGAGCCATGTAAGCTACTAATAGAGAAAAGCAATCAATGGTCCTATTCATCTGTAACGCCAATAAGCCATAGCAATGATTAGCATAGCACAATATTCTGAAAGTGCAATAGTGCCACTTATCTCTTGGGGATAAACAATAATCACATAATTGTTTGATAGGAGGAAAGTCATGCCTGGCAATGCAAATGTAGCCAAGTATCCATAACTGGTGAGGCCATGTAATCTAGAGGATAACCTATAACTGCCAGTTTCCTAAACCAATAGAATTTCTAACTGCATTCTCAATATTTATCCTTATAGCCACAGAGAGCGTGTTTTCCCCCCTCATCAAAGAAGCATTTAGTGTGGCTGTGTAGCCAGAAATCATTACGAAAAACCACAACTGGTCAAAATGCAGAGGTCAACTGACCATGGAGAATGCCCATTAATACATTTAAAGCACAACCCTTCTTCTTTAGGTTCAAGGAAAATCAAGGAAAAGGAAAAGAAACGATTATAAGAATCAAAGGAACAAGGTAGCAGCTTTGGAAATTCTATTCAAAATGGACAGAAGAAAAAACAAAACCAATAAATGACAAAAAAAGACATGAGATGGAATAAGGTAGACCTGGGGCAAGTTAAGGAGAGAACTAAGGATAAATATGATTAAGAAATATTGAATGAAGTAACATTATATGGACTCAACAGGTTATATCTTGGAATATACATGTATGCACATGAGAAAAAAGGCCATGAAAGAGAGCAGGGAGGAGTATAGGGGAGGGCTTGGAGAAATGTTGTAATTGCATCAACATGTCACACCTACTCCAATGGTACTATCTGTTCTTTCTGATTTTTTTCTTTTTTTAAAAAAAGTAATTTATTTGGAGGGTGGAATGGGAAGAGGAATAATGACTGGACTGTAAAAAAAGAATATTAAATAATAAAAAATAATAAAAAATGATTTATTAATGCATCCATTGGCATTTTCATGTTCTGCTCTTTCTCTTAATATGTACCAACACTGCATTACCTTTTCCTATCTACATTTCCTTATACTCCCCAAAAGTAAGTGCAAAATCTTCATTCTCAGACCCACAATTCTGAAATAGTATATAGTGGAGGATGGTAACTTATTATTTGTTGTTAATATTTTCTGTTGACTAACACAGCAAACGCTTGCTGTATTGGCTAAGGGACCTTGGTGCTCTTGGAGAAGAGCAGATTTCATGTCTGAGCACCTACATCACATAGCTAACAGCAACCTGTAACTCCAGCTCCAGGGGATTTGACACTCTCTTCTGGGCCCCACTGGCATCTATACCGTGTGTACACAAACATAAATGAATAGTTTTAAATGCTATACTTCAAATCATAACTCACCTGACCTTTCCTTCCTATGTGGATCCCTTAACTGTTGTCCTTGTTTGAAAATGTAGACTTGCAAGCTTGTGAAATTGGAGTGCCTCCATCCTACACCTTAGTGGCCAAGTCTTTATGACCACTTGCCAAGACTGTAAGACTCTCGGTCATTGTTTGTCAATTTGTGAAGTAGAAGCTAGCCTCTATGCTAATTAAAACAAAAGTAGAGATTATCTGAGGTCTTAGAATGAGCACTACTCTCCTACCTAGAAATACACGCCGAGATGAAGGTGTTTTGGTGAAAACGCATTGCTAGCTTTGAAGAAAGATAGACACATCATTCCTTTGTGTTACTTTTTTTGTAATAAGCATCTGATATCTAAAGGCCAAGTGCTCAAAATCAGGACACAGCAGTTTCCGGCTGTGTGTTTTTCCATAATTGGCTTTGTTGCTTTATCACCTGAAAGAGAGCTGTGTTTTCATTTTGGGATGTTTCTTTTCATGACAGCTATATGGGTCTACATATGTACACTTAGAAAAAGCCAAACATAAACTATAAACTGTACGCCCTAAGTGTCACAGGACATGTTTGGTATAAACGATTTCAGGCAGAAATGATGCTTGTTCTCTTCATTTTTGGTATTAAAAGGATCTGTTGTTTGTTGTGTTGGTGAAGGATGCAGATCAAAAGATGGAGATTAAAATAAAGTTATTTTGCATCTCAATTAAATGTACACATAATGCCAAGTGGAAACAAGGCAATGATAATTTAAAATAAGATCTCTATTTTAAATAATCTTCTCTTACATTTAAAAATTATTTACAAGGCGCAGTTCCACTTTAGTCCCACATTGATTGCACTTTCCACTGTTATGAGGACCTTTTCCTGAAATACACCTTTTAGTTTTGTGATAATATTCTGGCTTCATGCATGATTTGCCATAAATGAAAATATCAACATAATAATTCATTCATAGCAAGACATTGCTATGTACTACATATTGAGGTAAACAGGGTGAGATATAGCCCAATTCTAAAAGAAATAAATGCAATCAGACTTTGTTCAAAGAGAACATACAACAGTGAAGGAAAACTCACATACAATTTTCAGCATAGAGAGAGCTAAGTCCACCATATTAACATGGCACAACGTTGTTGCCAATTGACTTTGGGGACTTTTCCTCCAACAAGATGCTAAGTTCTACGCTATTTTCTGGTCACTCTCAGTATAATATGTCTCTACATGTCTCACTTATCTTAGCACACACTTCTATGATATATATGTGTCTATACTGACTATCAACTTTGGATGGTGTTTTATTTTTTATTGTGATATCTGAGTAAAATTGGCCTTGCCACGGGTTTCTCCATCATTAAGTGTAGAGGTCTTACTCCTCCTGTATGTATCACAGCACAGTTGTCTTTTCCCTGTCTTTTTCATTAACAAGACCTTTAACATAGGACTTAAAGTGTTTCAATCAATGAATGCTGTTGTTGTTGGAAGAGGAGGAGGAGGAGAAGGAAGAGGAGGAGGAGGAAGAGGAGGAGGAGGAAGAGGAGGAGGAGGAAGAGGGGGAGGAGGAAGAGGAGGAGGAGGAAGAGGAGGAGGAGGAAGAGGAGG
>NW_021604791.1:11097542-11100608 GCF_004785775.1 Grammomys surdaster
GAGGAAGAGGAGGAGGAGGAAGAGGAGGAGGAGGAAGAGGAGGAGGAAGAGGAGGAGGAAGAGGAGGAGGAAGAGGAGGAAGAGAAGGAGGAGGAGAAATAGAAGGAAGAAGACGTAATCGACATTACGTGTAGGCTCAACAAAAAGGAGCTCATTTTACTTAAAAATGTTAAACCAGAAATAAAAGTAAGTCTAAAATCAGTTGTATGTAAAAATTATCAAAGAGGTTCAACCTAAAAGGTCAAAAAAAAACCATTACATTTCTTCTTTCCTTCAAGAAATACAATCATCTTTCTTGAATATTTTCCTGGATGACCTTGTATCCCAAGTCTCACTCAGCCTCCTGAAATAAAGCCATCTGAAATCAACTTCAGTGGGTTTAGATTTTATAAGGTTTTACAAAAAATACAATTTTAAAGAAAACTGATTTTCAGTTAACATATTTCTCCCTGAGTTACTATCCTTAATATGTTATTAAATGAACATTTTTATTTAATTTAATTTTAGAAAACATTGCATTTATTTGACCTTATAACACTTTAATGAGAAGTAGATTCTAATTCCCTAAAACTATCAAGGAAAAGCAGCACTGTCTTTATCTCACCCTGATGTCTTCAAAACCAAGAACATAAAACTTTAAAAATCTTAAGTAAATAAGTATGTTTGTCTTATTTTATTCCTTTGTAAAGTAACCTTTGACTGTAGTTTCTAGAGTAAACTAGAAAATAAATATCCTTAAACCAAATCACAGAGGCAACTTTATAACTGAATGGGTTTTTTTTGCAATCAATAAAGATATTTAAGGAGTTTGTTTACAGAAAAGTGCACCGCTGGCTTTTAGAACTGAATTTAATGATCATGAAGGTGGGGCCTGCCAATGGTGAAGTGTGCAGGCATGGAAACAGTTGCAGCAGCATCCTCAGTTGATACATTTCCTTATGCATCGGGTACTGCTTCTCTTTGACTTTCTTGATCAAAGCCACCCACCCAACATCCTTAGGGAGACCTTCCTACAGGTAGGATAGAATGAAAATATTAGCAAGCAAAAATCTAAAAGTTCCGCTCTGAAATGCTGTGTATTTCCCAAGCCCTAGAAGGAGCAGCATGGGACTTGAGAACAAAAACAAGAAGCAATCAACCCTCTCAAAAATTCTTATTCAATTTGTACCATAAAACTTTCTTATTTTTGACTAGGAAGACAATTACAGTTTTAATTGTTACTACAGGTTTCTAGGAGCAGGTCACCATGAACTCCTGAAGTATGATCAAGGATTAAAGTGACAATCTCTTTCCTTTAAGGCATTTAGAAGATGTCTCTCAAAGAGCTAAATAATACAGTTATAAAGAATGCAGTATAAATGGCATGTTATCCTTGGAGAAGTGAAATTTGTTTGCTACCACACTGCATCTTTGTTCTGTTTTGTACCTGGGAAACAGGATTCGGCTCCTCCTTTCCACCAGATACAATGGCTTCCTGCTGCCTGCTGCATGTTTGTACCTGCTGCTTGAAACGGACTGGCCTATGGCTTATTAAAATGCTTGTTCTTTGGTGGCCTTATCAAACACAAGAAAGAGCTTCCTTCCCATAGCTACACCTACAGTCATAACATGGGCCTTTTCACTTGTGAAGGAGGGTAGAGGATAGCTTCTTATACTGCCCTGTAAGTCAGACCCATGATCACTGGGAGTCAATCATCAGAAAGGTAAAATGTTTTTGCCTGAATATAAGAGCTTAGATAAATGGCTTCTAACGTTCTGACTTTTCTAACAATGAAATTATGTAATCAGCAACTAGACAGGGTCACTATAGACTAAGGACATGTTGTTGAGCGATACTCTGGGGTCACACCGCCATTCTAAGCGATAATTGCAGTCTCTCACCACCCCCACCACCTCTTCAGCTTTACGTAGTGTAATTGGTAATCTTCATTTTCAACCTAAACAGATTTACAATCAGCATGAAAACTCACCTTGGGTGTGCCTATTAGGAAGTTTCCAGAGTAAAAATAAAAGGAGAATCATGTGGAATGCCAGCATTTGTTGCTCTCTGCTTCTCTACTCCTGTGTGACCAGTTCATGTTCTTACTGGATATCTACCCTCAGTTGTTCATGCTTCCCCATGATATCCACACTGGGATGAACTGTTCCCTTCAAACTGGGAGTCAAATACCTGACCTGTTAGGTAGCTTGTCACAACTAGATAAGTCACGAATACATATAGCTATTTATCTATAGGCAGCTTGTATAAGCCCGAGTTATAGTAGATGCCAACTTTAGTGTAAATTCATCCATAATGCTATGAAGCCTAAAAATATCTACAGGTTAGGCTTTATTATAAAAGAGTATTGGGTATTTTACTTGAATAACAATAACAATAAAAAGCAATATGAACATTTAATAGAAACTATCTAGGAGAGCAGGGAAGCAGTTTTCAATGACAAATAATAGAAGGTCTTAAAATTCCCCTGTGAGAATGACAATGCTTACTTGTGGAGTTTCATGATAAAATGCCAACATAGGAATGAGCTTTTTAAACCAGGTGTGGAGAATCAATAAGCCCTCAAAGCAAATGGTACACATATTGATTTGAAGTGGGGCTGGGAGACTAAACTCAGAAAAGACAAAATCATGAAGTTGAAATGGAAACAAAAGGGACAAAGAAGAAAGACGTTCAATTGAAAAGCACTTGTTGTGTTCAGAGACAAGCTAAATTCCAGGGAATCCTGAGAATGGTTCCAAGTATGGAAACAAACTACAGGGCCAGAATCAAAGGGGCTTCCACATAAGAAGAGGCAGTGAAAAGGGAGCACAGATAAAAGAGAGCACACACTCAGAAACAAAAGGGAGCACACACTCAGAAACAAGAGGGAGCACACACTGTGGAACAAAAGGGAGCACACACTCAGAAACAAGAGGGAGCATACACTGTGAAACAAAAGGAAGCACACACTGTGAAACAAAAGGGAGCACACACTCAGAAACAAGAGGGAGAACACACTATGAAACAAAAGAGAGCACACACTCAGAAACAAAAGGGAGCACACACTGTGAAACAAAAGGGAGCAC
>NW_021604791.1:11100618-11104730 GCF_004785775.1 Grammomys surdaster
GAGCACACACTCAGAAACAAAAGGGAGCACACACTGTGAAACAAAAGAGAGCACACACTGTATGTATGTATGTATGTATGTATGTATGTATGTATGTGTATGTATATCCAAGTTACACACTCTGGAAGTAGTAGTAACCACAGGATAAAATTGGGAACCCACTGTATCTATCTTGAATTAGATCTTGGACAAAACTCCATTAATCACCTGACTCCCATAACCTTTAATTTAACCAGAGGACTGCAGTGCTTTTAGGGATCACCTAGAACTTATTAGGGGGATTTATATCCTGAAAGAAAGATAAAGATGAATACCAATATAAATAAATGAAGTAGTGCATAGTATTGTGGAAGCAAGAAAACCAGATAGGCACCTTGGTCCTCTACCCCTTATCATTTTACTGCCTTCTCTTCTGCAAGATTCCCTAAACATTAATGTAAGGGTTGCATTGTAGATGCATCAGGTGGGGTTGGGCACCCCAAGTCACTTATTTGCTGCAATGTGACTACTTATGGATTTCTGTAATAATTTCCATCTTTTGAAAAATGAAACTCCGTTGATGAGGGATAAGAGTTACACCCACCTCCAGGTTTACAGAGAAGTATAGAGAATGCATTACATTAGTTTAGAGACATGGCAATATGAGGTTCTCCTCTGTGGTTTATGACTTCTATTGTCATGGGTAGTTGTTTGGGTTTGCAGTAGTAGGTATAAATTTGCCCCCTGATGAGCAGGTCTTAGATCTAATTAGACAGCTGTTGGTTATCCCCGAGATAAAAGTGCCAGGAATGCACTATTGGAAATTTCTTGGCAGGCTGGTCTTTGTTGTGGTTCATAAGTTTCACAGCTGTGTAGGACTATCAATTGCTTTTCTCCCTTGATAGCTGGCATAGCACCTTATGATACTATGAGAGTTAGTTCTCAGTGGGGGGAATTAAACAGGTCAGTTAGAGCTCAAATTCTTCAATTTCTATGCCTGAAGTGTGGTGTCTTCAAGAATGGTCTTATCTTCCAGTTTTGAAAGACAATCAAGGCAATGACAGTAGCCTCTATTGCTTTGGGAGTCTCTTGGACTTTCCTACTCACTGATGAAGCAACTTGAACAGAGGTTATCCATGCTTGTAACAGGAATAGGGCCTTCATATACTATGAGATGATATTCTCTCTCTCTCTCTCTCTCTCTCTCTCTCTTGCCATATATATATATATATATGGATATAAATATGTATGTGTGTGTGTGTGTCTTCAGGTAAGCTTTTAAAACATCATGCTTCTTTATAGCTTTAAAACAACAACCTTAGTGTTATTTCAATTTCTTCCCTCAACTTTCCTTTGTCTTATTCTTCTTCCCATGCCTCAGTTAATGTTTGTCATCCCATCACTCTCCCCATTCATAACAAGTGTGACCTATTCTCCCTAGAGATGCTCTCTCCCATCCTCCTCTCTATGTCTAGTTTTCTGACTTCTGCTCTTACTTAAGGTGACTACAAGGTAGTGTTTTCTAGACATGACGGGGATGTCACATGTAGACATGCCAATGTAGATAGCGGAATTTTCCTGATGCCCCACCTTTAGATGAAGAGCTTCATTTAATGCCTTTGCATTCAAATATATTCACACTGCCATGAGAACAAAAGGAGACCACTGGAAATATGTTAAGGGCATCTGTGTGAAGAAAGACAGACCATATGAGACATGCAGGTATATATCCAGCTCTATGGCTCATGATAAAAATCTTTTAAACAGAATTAAGATGGGATTCTAAGCTAAGTAAAATAATCATCATTTTCATGTCATATTTAAAACTATTTTGGATTGTTCCTCAAACATATGGCCTCTCTAATCAGATTTTCCCCCCAAGATAAAGGTTTAAGTTGATATAATGATTCTCATTTAAATTCCAGGTAAGGATAGCCTATGGCTTAAGGAACCTGATACATATCACCAATCTCTGGAATAAAAGTTCTCATTAAGATATCAAGAGTCACTTCTACTGGGGAATAAGCACAATTTGCAGAGAATACATTAATAACTTCATCTGTGATGTTTCAAGAGAGACTAACTCTGTAGTGACAGCTAATGAAAGTGATGACTGAGGAATGTGAGGATTAAAAGATCAGTATGAATCAGGAGTCAATCTGTGAAATACGTGAGTCACAAATGTGCCTGCTGTTTCTCTCAGGCCTCTCCAAGTCTATGGGTACAAATGGTACCATCTTCAGTGCTGGCACCCTGTTCTGACAATGCTTCTCCCCATCTGCATGTGATTGATACCATCCACTTTGTAAGTTCATACACATTCATAGGAACAAGGGTCCTTGGCGATAGCCACTGTCTGTCCAATTGTTCTGGGAACTGCAGAAGCATTTATTTGCTACACTCTTGTAAGGTGTGGCAGCTCAGCAGTCTAGTCTTTGGGCTTCTCCATTGTCTGGTACATTCCTTGGTACCTACGTGATACCACTGTCACGTTGGTCAGACTTCAACTGACAGAGTGGTTAGAATTTCTACTCATCAGTTGTGTAAATCCATAATATATATATATATATATATATATATATATATATATATTGAAAAGCATCGGAGATACTATTCATATTAAAAGGAATTTTGCTTAAAAGTAGGAAAAGTGGCTGGGTGTGTTGGCACACATCTTAATCCTATCTTTCTGGAGGCAGAGGCAGGAGGATCTCTGTGTATTTGAAGTCAGCCTGATTTACATAGTGAGTTCCAGGACAGTCAAGCCTATGTACTGTCTTAAAAAATGCATCACCAACAAAAAGACATATGAGAATGTATGTGATCTCTTTCAGAAGTGGTTATTAATGAACATCTAAAATAATATAACTAAATGTATTTCCTTAACAAGTAGAATAAGAAAAAATGCTTTTTTCTAATGGAAACCAAAGATATCTTTTTATTCTTTTTTGAGGTTTGCTTGTTGGTTAATGAGTATGTGTGTATGCACAACTTGCATACACATACCTATAGCGGTCACAGCGTGTAGGGTTTCCTGGAACTAGAGTTACGGGTAGTTGTGAGCTGTCTGATATAGGTGCTGGCTACTAACCCAGGACCTATGCAGGAGCAGCAAGTGCTTTTAACCACTGAGCCTGTTCTCCAGCCCACAAACATGTCCTTTAAGTAAAATATTTCCTTGAATCTTTTGTATGTGAACTATCAATTAAACACAAAAGGAGTTCACAGAAAATCAAGCTGTAAGAAGGTGTGTATAATGACCTCAGCTACCCTGTACAATAATGTCACAAGATGACTCTGTCAACTGCTCTATACAATAGAAGTCATAACTCCAGTCCTTTGAACAGCATTTTTATTTTTGGAGTAATTTTGTAATACAAAATAGATTTTTGGAATCTAAGTTTATTGTATGAAGGACTAGTCACAATTGATTATATTAGACATTTTCTATTTCATGAAATTAATAGCATGTCACTCAAACTCTCTTGCTAACAAGATGTAAAAGTAAACAACTTACTTTCAATTTCCCACCCCTTGAGCAGGTCATGTATGCCATTAATAACTTCCCAATCATAGAAGTAATTGTCTCATATTTGGCTGAAAACGTCTGATAACATTAAGAGTTTCATGATGAGAAGAATTTGTTTGAAGGAAGAACAGTCATAAACGTAATAGAAATGAGATGATGCTAGCCAGAAATCATTTTCCAAGATTACTGAAGCAGAAAGTGTGTTTCTACCATAAATCCCTTACTTCCAAATAATGTGACAATAACTGAGATATTTTCATATGTTCTTATTTATAGCTGAAAAACACTAGAATTGATTTATAGACTTTATTATAAGAGACATTTTTTATAAGGCTGTATCTTCCGTTTAATTATCTTGCTATATTTAAATAATATAAAAGTAACCATAGTATAAATATAATTTTCTATCTACCAAACTAAAATGATTATAAATCTACTTTATTGAGTTTTTTACTACTCATTTTGTTTATTCTTCACTTGTCAAATACAGATTTTTTTAGAACAATTTTTAAGTCCTCAAAAGTATTTGCAAAGATTGATAGGATTTTACATCACAGAGAGAGAGAGAGAGAGAGAGAGAGAGAGAGAGAGAGAGAGAGAGAGA
>NW_021604791.1:11104740-11109264 GCF_004785775.1 Grammomys surdaster
AGAGAGAGAGAGAGAGAGAGAGAGAGAGAGAGAGAGAGAGAGAGAGACTACACTGATGTTTATAAAATGCAAGGGAGAATAAGCAGGTAGATATCAGGTTTCATATATGTTCTATCAAAGCTCTATGAAGCACATAGATTAGGAATTCCTACACTAATTTCTAAGTGAGAAAAAGGTGTCAAATGGAGCATAGTTTACTTCAAACAGGCACACTGAGGTAAAGACATATCAGAAAACAGCTTCTTTGGTAAATCAAACCTCTCCTGATACATTCCGTGTCATTGCAGAAGAATGGTAGGACTCAAAGAGAGAATTACTGAGTCATTAGTACCAATATCACTAGAATATATTAGAATGTAGCCCATTGGCTCACTTAACTCTGTACCTCAGAAGCTCAAATGTGGTCTAAGTTCAGAAGTTCCTCAAACAGGGAAAGCATTTGAATTTATTAAGTCAATTCCTTTAATGTCTTTTCACCTCCAGTCTTGGTCAGGCATTCGTAGTAAAGTACATCAAGATTATTTTGTGCTTCAAAGGGGGAAAAGAAGAGTAATCAAATCATATTCTTAATCTAGATATTTCAGTGAACATTATACACATATACACACACACACACTCACATGCATGCATACACACACACAGAGTGAGAGCGAGAGAGAGAGCGAGAGAGAGAGAGAGAAAGAGAAAGAGAGAGAGAGACAGAGACAGAAGGTCTTGTAGTTAGTAGAAGGAAGGAAAGGGGGTGAAACAGACAGAGTTATTATTATGCATATAAAGCAAGGAAATCAATTTAGATCCAGGTAAAATTTCAAGAGGCCAGTAGTACAGCCTTCTGTTTCTGAAAATATATTTTAATTATTTTAAACAAAGATGGGTCCTGAAACTATGGGTTTGGAGACACTATAGTTAAGGGTCTTTAAGAAATCAAGATGAGTGTGTGTTAGTAACATAGTCTTGGATGGAAATAGTAGTTGGTACAGGATAGGTTCTACACCATTGTGAAGTGTGGAATGCAAGAAGACAGTTTGCTGGCATTCTAAGTGACACAAATGTAATGGAAACAAAAACAGACAAACATCTTTCTTTAGGATACCAAGCTCAGACTTGCATTGATTTCTTTCTTTCACTTTATCACACTCATTGTAATGCTTTGCTCTCCAGAATTTAGGCTTAGCTATTTCTGCCTGGGCCTTTGTGTTGGCTGGGTCCTGTTCTCAGCATAGTATCCCTTACTACATTGCAAGCTCCTTCTGATTGGCAGCATCAGTTTCAATGCCACTTTCTCAGAGATGATTCCATCTTCCCACTAGTGTTCTCTGCTCTCATCCAGACATCCCTGTCCCCTCTATGTCAATGCTGCATTTGTTTATGATCTGTCTTCTTTCTTTGAGGGCTGGATAATTTGTATCATCTCTTAGTTCTGTCTCTAGGACACAGAAATGTGGACCTTCCTAGTGTTCAACAACTGTTGGGCTAATATCTTATGTTTTCCTAAAGGCTGTTTTTTTAACTTATAAAGCAATTTGTAGAGGGAACATCATTTACTAGTTCATATTATTTTTCTACATCACCCTAAAAATAACAAATAGAAATTAAGTAATATATCACTTATATTTCCCAATAAAAAAACCTTGACATGTAAAAAATTACCATCTTAATATAGTATAATTGTTGTGAGCACCGTAAACCAGAAAAGTCCATGTCTTTCCATAGTGTCAAAATGTATTAAACAACGACAAATTAACATGCTATGTCACTTTCACTGATTGTAATTTACCCTGTAGTCCCAATTTCCTTTGGTAGCTGGCCACTGGTATTCACAAGTTCTTTTATTATCATTTATGTTAATACAGTCATTCTCAAGCACATTTTATACTACAGAATGATGTATAGTTTGTAGGATGGCTAAAAGGGGGTTAAAGAGGTCATAGAATTCAAATGTTTTACTAGAGGCAGGCAGAATTGTAAAGAGAGTCACTGTAAATAATTATATATTAATGGGTGTGGTTGAAAAGCGGCTGGAAGTATGCTGGACTGAGCAAAGAGCGTCAATCTCAACCACAGAGGCAATGGACTACAGGTGAGGTGTGGAACCTGGCTTAGGTGGCCATTTAGCCAGTCAAACAGATGGATAGACAGATGGCAATTCAACAAGGTGGCATCAGTCCATGGAGAACTTGCTGAGCTGAAGCCTTGGGGACCATCAGGACTCCTCTAGGTAAATGCACACACCGGGTGGTCTGATGGCAAGTGGTAGAGCTGTTATTACGTCATGTTAGATACCTTTTTTTTAAAATGAGGGCTAGGTAAGAGTGTAGTGTTTTTTCGTTGGTTTGGTATGTCTCTTCAGGCCTGCTCTTCTGTTTGATTATGTTCATCTTGATTTGCTTTTCTGATATCGTTTTACTATACACCTATGTAACCAATCAACATTGCTACGACTCTATACGTGGTGCCATTTTACTTACAATGATGCTGTCAGCCTGTATCTCATCATTGGTGTCATCTACCTGCAGAAATAAGTCATGTAGACACCCTGCTTCTCTCTTTACACTCACAATAGTGACAAATGTTACATTGTGAGCTCAGTCTCCCAGGGATATTTCATGTCCTGTGCAGTAACTCAGTAGAACAGGACAGATCTCCACAATAGCCAGCAAGGGAGGGAACTACAGCTCACAGGACCTATGGAGGTTCATGGGCTGCAAAACATAGGGTTCCTTGTATCATAAGCCTGATATGTCATAGCAGAAGCATGCAAGTTTCCTTCTACACATTTCCTCTTTTGTTCCTTCTATAACTCAAAAGATGAGTTATACTGTCATTTTTCTATTAAAGCCATTTTATGGCTGAGCTGGGATATGAACTCATATCTAAGTTCTTTCCACTGTGGAATTCTGTTTCAATTCAAAAGTTTCATAGGGTTAAGGGATAATGTAAAATTACTATTCACATATTTCAAAGGGGAAAATCTAAGGTTTGATGATAAAATATAAATATTAATATCAACAAACTTTATTGAGTCATATGCCTGGCTGAGACTAATCTAAACTTCAAACACATCTTGGCATGCCCCACAGGCTGGTGGGACTGCCAGCTCAACATATTTCCCCTGAGTTATTTGCTTGTGTGGAAATGTTCTTTTTTATTTCCATTGAGTAAAGTTTCTGGGATGGGAGATGAGAGGGTTCCTTGTGGGCTTATTTGTGTGTAGAGAGGTGAAAGGAAATAAGAATTGCATTTGAGTATCTGATACTATCCTGGTGAATTAAGCATAAGCTCTTGGAGAATTAATGAGAGTTGAGCTTGAAGTGACTTTGCAAATGCAGTAAGTACTTGATGAGACACAAACACAAGCAGCATAGCAAGAAGGGTCTCATCAAACATCCTTGGCAAGCAATAAGAAAAAAGCAAACTTCCCCCACTTCCCCACTGGACAGACCATGGTCTCTGCACTTGGGGGCACAGTCTGTATAGAGCACTCACATAAAATGCCAAACAGGGTGGTACTCTGAATCTGGGAGGTTTAGGACAACCAGAGAGTGTTCAACTCTGTGGAAGCATCAAATGATTTACTAATGTGGAAAGTTTAAGCAGCCCCTTAGGAACTGACCAGCAGCCAACAGGATCATTTGGGAAACAAGACAGACATATTTTAGAAGGCACATGAGATTCCTGTGTGCATTCTGGCCAGGTTGAGACTAAAGAAAAATGCCAAGCTAGTTAAAAGGCTTAGAAACTAACAGAGGAGCACGTTTGCACACACATTGGAGACAACCTTATCAGTTTTTGTTAAAGGGTTCAACTTGGTTTAGCATGTCCATTGCTGATAATTCAATGACTACCTACCTCATTACTGGTTACATTCTAAGTCCAGACTAGCTTGAAGAGCTCACAGTTTTCCATTGTGGATCAATATGCAGTAATACTCTCTCTAGTCTTCACCGTATATAAGTTTACAGTAATTGTACAAAATGAGTTCTGTTATGACCGTTTTTTGCACTTATATCATACACTTAATTCACGTTCACTCCCATTACCCTCTCTTGTCATTCTGTTTCCTCCTGATGGACTCCATTCTTTTCCTGAATAGTCCTCTATTTTCATGTCTTTTAAATTTTATTTCAAGTCTACTTTCAGAATAAGATATTTAAAAAACCAAATAGTGGTATCTGTCTTTCTAAGTCTTGCCTATTTAGTTTAATACAGAGATCTCTGGTTTTATCTGTTTTCCTTCAAATGACATGGTTTTGTTCTATATTTTCCTACCTGAATAAAGTTAATATATATGTGATATATATTGATATATAATATATACATATATATATATGCATATGTATATAATTCATCATCCACTTTTCTGCCTCATTGCCATCAGATTGGCTACATGTTGCAGGATAGTTGATTACACTGTAAACCCTGTTATTTACTGGAAAACCTGTTTCTAGTTGTGATGTGTCTCAGCCCTAGTATATACCTCTCTCTCTCTCTCTCTCTCTCTCTCTCTCTCTCTCTCTCTCTCTC
>NW_021604791.1:11109274-11176379 GCF_004785775.1 Grammomys surdaster
TCTCTCTCTCTCTCTCTCTCTCTCTCTCTCTCTCTCTCTCTCTCTCTGTCCCTCTCCCTTCCTTCTCTTTTTAAATCTCTATATAAGGAAGAATTTCTTTTGGAGCATAGCATGAGAGGAATTCCAGGACAGTGAGGAATACACGGCAGCAGGTGTGTGAGGCTGTAGATCATATCCTAGCACACACCTTTAATTCCAGAGCTTTCTGTTTATTGTAAACAAGATTAAATAAAGTCAACCATAGGTCAAGAGGTGGAGCAAGGAACCAGTTGACAGGGAGTGAACATAAGAAAAAAACACAGAGAGATAAGAGGAAGTCAGGAGGATGGATAGAGAGAGGCACATGGAGTAGAAAGGAGGAACATTCAGATTGAAAGGTTTTTGAGACAGCGTGGAGAAGTTCCACTGTAGAGGAAGGTCATCTGAGTGCTTTCTCTGCCTCTCTGAGCTATAAAGCTTTCATCCAGGCTTCTGGGTTCCCAGTCTTCACTGGTAAAATTGAACAGTTGAGATTTTGTTAAAAAAAAAAACAATCGTTCCATAGCTGCTACAATAAACATGGGACTAGTGACCTCAGTGGTTTAGAGCACTTACTGCTCTTCCAGAAGTCCTGAGTTCAATTCCCAGCAACCACACAGTGGCACACAAGCATCTACAGTGTACTCTTATATACAAGACTTCCATCTGTCCTGAATATGTGAAGTTTAGTTAATAAGACCCCTTTTGTTTTACATAATATTTAAACACAGAGATGCTAAGGCAATGGGGATAGATGTTTTCTGCAAGTGGTCAATATGAAAAGGCCCCATTGGTGTGGCAAATTGCTAAAATCACCAACTCTTCCCAAGGCCTCGCCATATTGCAACGTAGCTCTGTTACATCTGTCATCAACAGGTGTGGTCTCTTTCTGTAATTTCTTACCCGAGGAAGAGCTTTCTGACCTGCCTCCAAGCAGGCAGATGTGACTCTGATTAGGTACTCATAACAAAGTGAAGGTTAGCAGCTTCTGTCCTCTTGGGACTTTGCATCACCACACTGCCAAGATTAGAGACCACTGGAGTGTCAGGGGATGATGCCAGAATTAAAAATTGTGAATAACTCTGTCCAGAGGAGGTCCACAGGATGGAAGTCATTTGAACAACTCCTGATGATATCATTGAACGAAATGCCAGATTCTGGACAGAAAGTCAGGAGAAATAAATGTTCAGTATCCAATTGTCCTATGATCCTAACTTGAATACTGTTTTGTCATGAAATAATAATAGCACAAATAACTTGATATGTTTTTTCTGTTGCCTGAAAAAACAGATCTGCTGATAAGTGAATTATTTTTTCTTTTGCAAAATGCTTGGAATTCTAAACTTCATGTTTACACTAATTTGATATATTTTTTTCAGTCCCTGCATCAAATGCTAATACAGACAATACTTCTATTGTCATAGGCAACCTGTGAATTGATTTTAAAGATTAAATGTTCTCCAGATACAAAGTGATTTTAGTTGACTTTCAAATCCCATTTTTACTTCTTTTGAAAGCAACGAAAATGTTGTGTAGATTAAAATGCAAACAAAAGTCATAGAATCTAAAGGAGATCAACATACGGGCTTCAATTTTTTTCATTAAACATTCAGTGTTCCAAAGAAATGTATTGTACTGCCACATTGTCAATTTGGGGCACTTTTGTGTGTAAATTCAGCAATTACTCAAAATTTTAGGACTAAATGGGACTGGGGAGTTCATAAAGAACAAGCTACCTCCCCTGTTTTAGAGATGAAGAAACTCAGTGCAAGCTAATGTCTTAAGCAAAGCCACGTGATATACTAGAGAAAGCTGTACAAAAGAGTAAATGGAAACTCCGGTTGCCCTATGGCTCTTGCAACCCAATGGCTCCCAAGAAAGACACTTTTGCTTTTTAAATGTCCTCTTGGTTCTTTGCATTACCACACCATGGAGATTTGATACCACTGGGGTGACAGGAGATGGTCCCAGAATTGAAAATAGTGAGTAGAGCCCGAGACATAAGTTTTTGTAGCCTTTGTTCCTTGTGAATAGGGCAATGCAAAGGTGGTTAGTGGAAATGTTTCTAGATTTTTTTTTAAATTTAAATGATCATATTCCAATTCTGCTAGGGAAGAAGATAGGGTCTTCCTGTTTCATTCTAAATAACTTAGGGCATGGAGCAGAGATGAGCCCAGAGGTAGGAGAAATTGAGAATCAGCTGCACAGTCACAGAAACACAAAGGAAATCTCATCCACACTGTCCAATGTCAATTTTCTCAGCACCTTGTAGACACTGTAGAAACGGACTCTAGAGATTCTAGAGTTGATTCTTCAGAGCCTCAGACTTCTGAGAAATAGCACACTCCTATTTAATATGGGAGAGAGAGGTGGATGCTGAACACTGACAGTATTTCTGTACCTTTAACCATTTCATTTTAATTAAAACTCAGATATGTATAAGTTTAGTTTGAGGGAACTTATGTGGGTGGACAATAATTAGTCTTAATCAATTTACCATGATAAGTTATAACGATTATCATTCAGTGGCTTAGAAGACAATAAATAAGTTCTATGTTTACTTTTGAAAGCCCAGAGCACATATTGGCAGAAGCATTTGCACAGAAGGTTGAAATATAAATGGAGTGACATTTCATCTCAACACATTCTGTTTATTTAAGCTGTTATTGATGTTTGTCCTTGAGATGTTCAATTTAATTTACCCTTCGTGAAAGAAACCATAGCTACTCTGCATCCATATTGATGACTTACTCTGAGAATTCTTTTTCATTAAAAAGTGATCAGTTTTAGTGTCAAGCAAGCAGGCTGAATTTTTTACTTTAGTTCTTCTTTAAAGGTATCTTTATTTCTATAAAATGTGTACCCAAGGTCTTGATTTAGGAGAAATACAAACTACCTAGAATCCTAAAGCTGGTAGCTGGTGGTGCAGATCTTTTCACATCACAAGATATTTCTGATTCAAAAATAATACCTGCGGAATCGAGGCCAAGGCAAAGTACAGAACAATTTGGAGTCGAATTGGTAGGCATAAAGAGAGGTGATAATTATTAACGCATTCAAGGTTCTAGAGTAGAAAATATAATTCCAAAAGAGAAGCAAGATCAATTACTAGGCACTAATGTCAAACAAGGAGAAGAGGAGTCCTAGGAAAGGGACGGGTAAGAGGAATGTGATAGTACCTTATTGAGAAACGTTGGTGTGCCTGACCACAACCCAAGGGGATTCTCAGGTGAAATGATCGCACTTTAATTATGGATCAATTTTGCTTGATTGATATTCAAATTCAAGGTCTTAAATGTGAACATATTAATGCATATTCATTGTGCTGTTATAATCAATGAGAAAGTTGAATTTGCTATGCAATGGTTGGCTTTATGCTAACATCTTATAAAACTGGAAATATAATTTTTATATTCATATTTCTTTTGTACAACAGAGCATAAGGAAAGCTGGAAGTCGAAGTGGCTTGAGAGAAGCTCAGGAAATTTTTGCCTACCGTATAATAATGTGTGATATGCGTGACTATACGTGTGTAATGAAGTCTTCAAGAAGCAGAGGTCTAAAAGATGAAGTTAAAACACAGGTCAGTGTCACCCACTAACTTACACGATCAGTTTTACAGAGCAGGGGACATTACTAAGACCTGAATTTCAAATCATCAGTAAATCACTGAGAATCCATCAATTACCTAAAGACTAATTACCTCCAAAGTCCATCTAACACTGTTTTTATTCTGATGTTCTTGCAAAAAGCTTGTTGGAAGTAGGATAATCTTTCCCCTTCTTTTGTAAATGCACACTATCAATCAAGATGTTTGTGTAGCACTTTACCAGAGGAGGTCAGAACAGCTGAGTATGAATGAACAACTGGTCATTTCTGAGACGGTTACATGCAATCTGCCATTAGAGACAGTATTATAATGTGAATTTGCTGATTTTTCTGTACACTTGACAATTTCTTGAATTGGTGATGTCAGTGGAAGTTCAGAATGACCTTATTTATTAAGATAGAATATTGTGGTTAGCAGGACAGCTCTACTGTAGATGGGAATGTATATACTTACTAAATGGGAGAGTACCTATTCTGCATACACAGAGGAAATGGATAACAGACTATATCAGGGAACAAAGTCCTCTGGAATTTACTGCAATGCCTATAGTTGAAATAAAAAAACCTGTAGCTCATGAATATTAGTGATATGCCATGTTACTAAAACTCCAAGCCCACTATATTTCTATGCTGCAGCCAATTTTCTCCAAATGGTAGACGTGTCTGACAGATGGCAGGCGAGATAATTTTAAGCAAATTTTTAAAAAATAGCAAAAAATGACATAGTAAGAAAGTTATTCTCTTTTTAAATATCTTTCAATAGTTCTTATTTACATCTCATAGAAAGCCTTAGAGTGACGCTGGTGCAATTTCTTAATGTCTTTGTAGTATTGATTCACTTCTAGTTTTAACTTTAAAAAAAAGCAGATCAGATGCATAGCAAGCAGCAGACTTTAGCTAGATTTTGAAGACATCTTTTCATTGAATTAATGCTTCAAACCTTCTGTTTCTCAAAGAAACATTTATTTTCTCATTTTTTCAGCAAGATAAAGTCCCTTTTAAAATAAATTAGTTTGGGGTCTAAACAAATGTTGATAAAAATACCAAATGAATGTTAGCCCAGGTGAGCCCTAGCTATTACAAAACCCACAAAGTAGGGTATCAGATGGCTAAAGCTGAGTGGAACTGGAAATAGCTGCATCATCTTTATCAAGAATTACAGTTTGTAGATTCTTTTATTGGTATAATTTCACATACTATCTAATAATGTTCTTCATAGTTATGTAAAATATGTCAGTCAAGTATTACCATCTATGACTTTTAGAGTGGCAGAAGCTACAATTAAATGAATTGATGTGTGTGTGTGTGTGTGTGTGTGTGTGGATGATGATGATGATGATGATGATAGAGTAATTTATAGAACCCTAATAGGAGTTGGGTTCATTTTCTCCATAATTTATTCTCCCTTGTTTTATAGTGTACTACTCTAACCACAAGGTCTTCTGACCCATCAATCAATGAGAGTAGAAATCCTGATATACAAAATACAATGTATGTATTAATTGGATCTTCATGTTTTTAAGCATTTAAGCCTAGGGAAATATAGACTTCTTACCTAAAATATCTAGTAGACTCTAATTGGATAAATTGAAAAGCAAACACCATTTAATATGAGAGCTATGAAGAAAAGATATACCATAAAAGTATGAGACTGCAAACTTTAACACAAAAATCATGTATTTTATATGAAGTTTTTGAGATTGCAGGGAGAAACACATTGCATGGCATACAGAGAATTTTAAAATGAAGTATGAAATCAAATATGCAAATTGGATATCTTATGCTTGACAATCTAAAATATATTTTGCTACCTGAGTTTTGTCAATTTTAGTATAAAATTTATAGTTCAGTCTTGCAAATGACAAAGTCGCTTATGTTATTAATGCAGCAAGTATTAAAAACCAAGGCCCATGAGTGTGAAGTCTCAAGAATAATGTCTCAGGATGTGCGTGGACAAACTTCTTTTGCTCGAGCCCCCTAAATGTTTTAAGGGTGCGAAAAATCTGTTCTTGTAGCTGGGCCTGATTCATAAAACTCTTTAGGTCTTAGTTTGGGACAGATTTTCAGAGATATCAAGGCTTTCATTATGTCATCTTAAGCTGGGATTATTTTTCATTCACAGTATTTCTTTGTTCAGAATCACCATTCTAAGACATAATCTTACAAGATTAGTGTTAAATCCCCTTCTTTTCATTCCAGCTTCTGGATAATGTTCAAACTATGAAGATCTACTCACCTGAGGCACATGCCTTACATATTGAGAATTTTTCATAATTTAAGATATATCTGAGCAGGCTGCTCCCAAAGGGCACAAAACTAGACCGATCCCCCTGTCTTTACCCACAAAACCTCAAGAGGAGTACAGTTGGTGAGCTGCCATGGGCAGCTAAGACATCTCTTGTAGACTGACAAACCATTCACTAGGTCTGCAAGGTTATTTTTGATTACTTTTCTCAGAGGGACTTAGTTGTAAAAGAGCACAAGTTGGCTAGGCTGGATTGTGCAGTGGTACATGCTAATGTGTTAATTTATCGTAATACACTGCATATGTACTCAGTATTTCACATTCATGCTTTCTTCATCCTAACTCCCACACTTCAAAACTGGTGGAATAGTATTATTAGTTTCCTTTCACACACAACAAACAGGAAGTGTTCACCAGTTGCTGTGTGGGCAGAGTTAACTCGTCACATTCAGGACAGGCTTCTCAGTCTTGAGTGGCCAAGATCTCTCTCTGATGATTTTCATTGCACAGAGGAGGACCCTGAAAAAATAGGATGCTGAATACTTGGGGTGGGAAAATATGGCTAGGAAAGGGATCAGATTCCAGGAATTCTATCTTTGAGCAGAGGCAAGAGGCCACTGGGATCAATGTTCCAAGAAAAGCTGGATATAGGTGTCAGAAAAGAAATCCCAGAGTTGAAATTGCATATTACAGTGTGTTAGAGCTGAGAGATGTCCTCAAGCCCAGAGGTTTCAAAGCCTCTATGTGTTGAAGATCAAATAAGGGCTGAGAAGTAGATTAAATAATACACTGAGAGAGAACATTGGGCTGAGATATATATCAGGCTTCCCGATTTCACACCATCCTTTTCCTTCCACTAACTTAGAACACTGATTAAAGGCGATGTTTTAGGATTTAAATGAAGCTGAAATTATTTCAGTACAAATAATGAAGTCATGGTGGCCATTTTGATGGGACAGGTAATAAATCAGGTTAAAAGGAAAAGTACAAAAAGAAAAAGAAGTGACCAGTTTTCATACCTCTACTTAGTCATGCTTCTTCTCTAGTAACAAATTATACAGTAATATTTCTATTCATTTATAAAAGTATATGCTAATGAGACTTTTTAAAAAGGGCTATTTTGCATGTCCTTGATAGGTTAATTTTAGAAAAAGGGAAAATGGAGCAAAGTATCTCATATGTTTTCCTTAAAACTTTATTTAGAAGGGTGTGATATTCTGTAGGCAAACTCTTCCTTGAGTGATTGTGTTTTTCTTAGCATGATTGAGAGAATGTGCAGTATTTTTAGGGAGTGTTTTGACAAGATATACTTAGCAATTTGTAAATAATAGAAAACTTGCTGATTGTACATTCTACTCCAGATATATTTGCCTCAAAGGCTTTTTAAAATTAGTTAGTTCTTTGAAAATTTCATAGATGTATATAACGCATTTTGATTCTCTCTCCCTTCATCCTTTCTTAGATTCTCCCTCTGTTCCTTGCCAATACCCAACCCCTTGTCCTTACAGTAACTTTCCCAGAGTTTTGAAGTTTGATTTTTCTTCATGATCCATTTATTTGAACCAGGACCATCTGTGTGAACACTGAATGAGGACTATCTACTGGGGCCTGTTAAGGTCAGTGGTGTTAAGGTCATACCCCAAGATTTATGATCTCCCCCACCATGAGAAACTGAGATAGTTTATTACACCAGGCGAAGAATCACTCCTGTGGAGTTGGCCTCAACTCCAAGCTTGGTTACCCATAACAGACATGTTTTCTCTTTTTTTGTTGTACAGTGCCAAAATAAAAGAAATCTCCAAGCGATCTGCACATAAAGGCATTCTTAAAGAACCTTAAATAGATTGTAGATGATTAAATAAATAAAACCAGAGGAAGCCATTCTTTGGCTAGTTTATGTTCTCAGTAGAGTTCATTATTTTTATCCATGTCAGATAGAAGCCATGAAAGTCATCTTTGCATTTTGAAGGCCAAATGTATAATCTACAAACATCTTAGAATACTTTGTGATATAAAATCTTCACTGGATCACCATATTCAAACAGAAATCCAGCTTCCACAGGCTAAGGAGTCAAGAGTGAGAAGTAACCTTTCCCTGAATCTATTCGTAAGAGACAGTTTATCAGTGAGTAGTGGGGCTGTCCGTATTCACTTCAATCCATAGCTAGCTGTTGATGTGTCCATATTTCTGTAAACCCAGAGTCATTGAAAGCTGGTAGCCACAGTGATGATGTCTTGATTTCATAGTAGATGGTATTCTACATCCTTTTATCTTTATCTTTTGGCTCTTGAATTTTTTTTTCTGCCACTTCTTCTGCAATGTACCCTTAGCTTGAAGGGGATGTTATCCACGTGTTTAGGGCTGAGGCCTAACTATCACTTCTTCTCAGCATCTTGCACATCTATAAGTCTTTGTATTCACCAAAATTTACTGGAAAGAGAGGGATCTCTGATGGTTAATTGTTAATTTTATAGCATAAAATCTTCAATGGCTCACCATATTCAAACTGAAATCCAGCTTCCATAGGCTAAGGAGTCAGGAAAGAGAAGTAACCTTTTCCAGAAACTCAACTTTTCAAGTCACCATCCAGTGATGCCTAGAAACATGTTCACCCTTTGTGAATTCAAAGATGATTAAATTTTGGATACACTTTCACTCCCTTTGGATAGATTTCCACTCATTTATTTAATGAAATTAACTGTATGAGGGAAGAATATATTTTCAGTAAAACAAAAGAAAACAAAAAACAGAAGTCAAAGCAAACAAAGGGAAGTGTTTACTGAGGTTCAGGTTGGACATAAAGAATAAGTTTTATTAGGTGTGTGACTGTGAATACTAAGAGTGAGGGGGAAACAGGAATATGTGGGAGCTTGACTGACTTAGGAGCTGGTAATGTTATAATGAGATTTTCTTCTCCAATATAGGACAAGAAAGGTTGCTAATCTTAGTTTGGTCTCAGGCCTAAAGTCCCATCGGTGTGCTAATGAGAAAGAGAAGTTGTCTATAGTGCATTTTTGTTTGATTGGTTTTGCTTTGTTTTCTTTACAAGTAGAGCCTACATGGGAGATGCTTGTGAATGTGAATCACCATCAGAAATGTGTCGCTTATTAAACGCTGGTGCCAAAGAGCACTAGTCTGCCTCAAAGAGTGGACATGGAGCATGAATGTCACTACAACGTGAGACAAAGTGTTTTCCTTCTTTGTCACTGACTTATGACAGCTGGACTGGAGGTAGGTAACTCCCGAGACAAAATTCTCATGGATCAAAAGTTCTTCTCAGATAAGGGATCAAGGGCAATAGAACTGCTTTGCGGAAGAGCTCATAGTAAATAGCTTTGGAATGAGTTGATGAGTTCTCTAAGTGAGACTGTGCTGATCATCCATTTCCCAGACATCCTGTAGTACAACCCTAGGGATGATCAGAAAGGGAGGGCCCCAAGTCACATATCTAAAAGAGCATAGAAAACTTGCTCTTTTAAAAAAACAAACCAAATAAACGAACAAAAAATCAACAACAACAACAAAATTTTCTGGGACCCCTCACTAACCCAAAAACTTTATGACTATATATTTTCTATAGTAGCCAGAAGAATAAAGATATGGAACAGGTCTGTGAGGAAAAAAATAGGATCAACCTATCCCTGGCCAAGTAAGCAGAGTCATTCAGTCCTGTCTGAAAAACAGGATATAGAAACTAAAATACAAAAGGAGGGGTTCATCTGACTTTGAAAACAAAGTAATAGTTTGAACAAGCTTGTGACATCGTGATTACTCAAGGTAGGTTTCTTCTGTGCACATAAAGGACACAGAAATAGAAATACAGCCTTAACGGCCGATGGATTTTCATTTGCAGCTACATGTGGTACTCATTTCTAGATTGGCATTGTACTGGATAGTCTCCAGTGGGTTTGTGCTGCCATGCTCTGTTGACATCTGAATTTTGAAGCAAAGAAGATGTCAGTGGAAGCTTTGGAATTCCAAATCCTGATTTTTCTCAAAGAATGACTGCTAGAAGGTAGCCCTTAGTATGCCAAGTCACTATGCAGCCATGAACCATTTTCATTTTGTTCTAGTACTTTTGATCCCATATTGAAATGACAAATTTCTGTGAACAAAAATTTTTGAATAGTAATTTCTTGGTTCTGAAATCAGCATCAAAGACATAACACCTAATTGAAAAACTGATTTGTCCACCAAAACCTGGCTGAGTAGAAGGCAGGTTGCAAACTTCATTTGCTTCTCTGCTATGCGGCAGTGACTAAACACTCGATGTACTTGTTTGATTCATCACTGGTAACAGTTAGGATGATCCAGCACACACTGCCTTCAGACCACAGCCTGCATCAAGCAGCTTTCTCTGGACTAAAGAGTTTCTTTCAAAACACATCACTGAATAAATAACTGTAGGAACATCAAGTCTGTACCTCCTGCCATGAATATATTTCAGAGTTGGCTTAAGTTTTAATGACAGTTTTGAAAGTTCATTCAGGTAGTGCTTGTGAGCTGGCCCTGTGAAGCTTTTGTTGGATCAGAGACTGCAAGAAAAAGAAAGAAAGAGAGAAAGAAAGAAAGAAAGAAAGAAAGAAAGAAAGAAAGAAAGACAAAGAAAAAAGAAACAAAGAAAGAAAGGACGAAAGAAAGAAACAAAGAAACAAAGAAAGAAAAGCAAAGAAAAAGAAACAAAAAGAAGGAAGGAAGGAAGGAAGAAAGAAAGAAAGAAAGAAAGAAAGAAAGAGAAAGAAATTATATATCTATGTCTGTGATATATATATACATATAGATAGATGGGTATATCGACATATCTATATATAGACACATATCTTACAATGCTTCTGACTTCCTGCTGCAATCATAACATTTCCAGTTATTTCCCCAATCTTTTATTTCATCTGGATTAATACTGAATGCTTTTGGTTTCTCAGTGAAACAGAAACAATTTACATAGCCTTATATTGGCAATGAAAATCCTCATGGGAGCCATTTTTTAATTTTGGAAGTAACACGCTCTAAAAATAGCTCTTCCTCACAATACCTTCGCATGAGAGGAAGGAAATTCCTCCATTTCAGGAACACAGATATTTTAAGTGATTTTTCCCTTACATAGTGAGATGATCCTGAGATTTTTCTAGTACCACATCTGCTGCATGGTTACTTTTGGTGTTATACAGAGAAAAAGAAATAAGTGATTTCAAATGCAGCTAACAATTGCAACCTTTTTGATAATTCTAATCCTTTCAGTTTGGGCTTCTTTTACTTTTTTTTTTTATGACAGATTTTCACGACAGATTTCACGTGCTAAACAAGGCTCAAATGCCAGTTCTTTTGAAGCCCTTCCTGTATCACTCATTCCTGAATATGTCCCCCTTTAGTGTCAGGTACACAGCCTTCTCATATCAGCAACACCATTATAACTATATTTCTCTGCTAGCAAAGAGTCATAAAATAGGTTCAACTGGTGATATATAATATGCTGCTTTCAGACACGCGCTCGCATTATACACTTGAGCATACTTCATGTGTTCTTTAATTTGCTTACTCTTTAAACAAGTTCTTTTTTTCACTATAGTAAATATATTGGTTACTACTTCTATCACCATGATTACAAATACCTGACAAAAGCAACTGAATGGAAGAAAACTTTATTTTGGTTCATAATTAAGGTTATCATACATTATAATAGAGATATCATGACAACAAAAGCAGCTTTAGATGGGGCAACAAGAGAGTTAGGCCAATGGTCATAATCCATTCAATCAGGAAGCAAAGACAAATGTATGCTGGTATGAACTCAGTTATCCCTGTTTCCCCCATTTTATCTGTTGAGGATCTCAGCTCATAGGAAAGTGGTACCAAGTTCATGATAGATTTTCTCAATAATACTTCTCTAGAAACACCCTCAACAGACACACTTAGATGGTTCCAAACCTCATCACCTTGGCACTGGAAAATAACCAGCCCATGATATTAAAGCACATTTTCTCACAAGGATCTTTTTGTACATTAAAATCATTGTTTTACTTTGCCAGAAACATTAGCAGTAATATGCTACTAATGAAAACCATACTTGGAACTGAAAACTGAGCCAACTATTCAGTGTTAGTGAAGTCAAGGGTTTTGAGGAGGATCTACAACCATTCATTTCTAAACCAGCATAATCCCTAACACCAATCTATATTCATCTGTTCTTATACCTACAGATAAATGTACCTCACCCCTAATCATGGAGCCTACGTTTTGCAATAGACAGAGCCCACTACAAAACCACAACAAATCAAAATGCAGATTTGTAAAGCCAGTCCATATTGATACATCTAGAAGATACTGCTTCACCTAAGGTTCAGAGAAAACTGTGTAAGAGGGAGCAGAAAGATTTCCAGAGTCAGAGGGTCAGGAAGTTTTCATGTGAAATTGTATATCCTAGTAACATTGGAAATAACACCCGTAAAGTTTCACCAACATGAGTACCACACCATAACATGAAAAAGAATGGCTCGGTGGACATGCTCAAGTGGATGGGGGAAAAGCCCAAGAGTCCTCAACCCTACACAGATAACTATAAGCAACTAAGGAGAAAGTAGAAGTAGGAGAGGTAATTCTTTCCATGGATGACCATACCATTTTTTTTCCAGCCCTAAAAATACACATACGAATAAGATTATATATATGGATCAGGTCCATTAAGGATGTGTAACAAGTAATTTCTCAAATAACTGGGTGACACATCTTAAGGAAAATAAGACTTTATCATAATATAACTATTATGACAATATCCCCACCTTTTATAGACAGAACTCAAAGTGAGACCATTGGATGAGAACAGAAGTGAATGACATCCTCTTTCCTTCCCACTGATTCATTAATAAGCCTATTTCTCTACTTCAGGATAAAGTTTCAAAGGCAGTAGGTGGGAGGAAGAGACAGAACCTACAGAATTAAAACATCTGTTGTCATTAGGGATGCATAATAGAATTCCAGACACATTGTGAGACCAACTGTGATCATCTATGTTTATTTGTTTGTTCTGGTGTGATCTTTGCAGTGCTTTGAATAGAAACATACTATGTGAACACTAAAGACACATCTGGGGAGGTCCAGCCACCAACTGACCAACAAAGGTGCGGATGCTTGGACCCAACTATCAGACTGAACTCAGGGAACCTGGTGGGGGAGGTGGCAGAAGGACTGGAGGAGCGGAGGAGAGTTGAAAAGCCTTTGGAAGAATAACATAGGCTGTCCTGACAGCCTAGTTCTCCCAGAGACTAGACCACCAACCAATGAGTGTACCTAGAGGGATCCATGGCTCCAGATACATACATAGAAGAGGATGACCTTGCATGACAGCAATTCGAGGGGAGGCCCTTGGTCCCAGGGAGGTTTGATAACCCAGCATAGGGGGGATGCTAGAACGGTGGGTAGAGCAATAGTGAGAGGGTGGGTCAGCACTTTCATACAGGCAAAAGGGAGGGAGAGGGCAGATGTGGTATGGGGTGGGTGGCAGAGGGGTAACCAGGAAGTGGGATATTATGGGATGGTGGGTTGGTGGAGGGGGAAACTGGGAAGTGGGATATCATTTCAGATGTAAATGAATGAAATGATTAATAACAATAATAAAATAAAGTAAAATTATCTGCAACTTAACACTCAAAAAAAGCCACACCATCAGGCATGTTTGAATCATGTTGGTGATAAATGATCATCTACAAATAATAAAAATTACCTTTATTAAAGGGACAACCACGACAACTGTGGGTAGGTACAGAAATATCTTGGAAAGCCTCAATAATGATGAGTGGTTAGTGTTTAGAATCACATAAACAATATCAGATAACGTGCAACATTAACGTAAAATGTTGCCAGATTGGCTGAATAATTTCTGAATGAAAATTAGTAAGAACATATAAATAACATTGTATTTAGGAAGGCTATCACAAGAAATCAGATTTCTAAGTTCATCTATAATTTTATATAATGTAATATATAATCATATGTCATATGAAATGTTATTTGAGGTAAGGAGACAGCAACAACCACCCCAAACATGGAGTAACTGGAACCCACTGGGACCCAGGAATTCACTCCTGGACAGAAGCACTGGTTCCTTCAGGTCTGTGCCGGAGCACTGAGCAGATCTTGGGCTTCAGCTCTAACCCCGGCAGCAACATCCACCCCAAGCAGTTCTGACACAACCAAGATAGTAGGAAGACAGGCTCCAGTCAGAGACAGCTCAGGTAGTACTAAGGAGGTCCAGATGGTCAAAGGCAAGCGCAAGAACATAAGCATCAGCAACCCAGGTTACTTGGCATCATCTGAACCTAGTTCTCCCACAATAGAAAGTCCTGAATTCCCCATATCACCAGGAAAGCAAGATTCAGATTTAAAATCACTTCTAATGATAGAGGACTTTAAGAAGGACATAAATAACACTATCAAAGAAATTGAGGAGAACACAGGTAAACAGGTAGAAGCCCTTAAAGAGGAAACACAAAAATCCCTTAAAGAATTACAAGAAAACACAACCAAACAGGTAAAGGAATTGAACAAAACCATCCAGGACATAAAAATGGAAGTAGAAACAATAAAGAAATCACAAAGGGAGACTACCCTGGAGATAGAAAACCTAAGAATGAAATCAGGAGTCATAAACACAAGCATCATCAACAGAATACAAGTGATAGAAAAGAATCTCAGGTGCAGAAGATACCATAGAAAATATTGATACAACTGTCAATGAAAACGCAAAGTGCAAAAAGTTCCTAACCCAAAACATCCAGGAAATCCAGGACAAAATGAGAAGACAAAACCTAAGGATAATAGGTATAGAAGAGAGTGAAGATTCCCAATTTAAAGGGCCAATAAATATTTCCAACAAAATTATAGAAGAAAACTTCTCTAACCTAAAGAACGAGATGCCCATAAACATACAAGAAGCCTACAAAATGCCCAATATACTAGACCAGAAAAGAAATACCTCCTGTCACATAATAATCAAAACACTAAATGCACAAAACAAAGAAAAAATATTAAAAGCAGTAAGGGAAAAAGGCCTAGTGACATATAAAGGCAGACCTATCAGAATTACACCAGACTTCTCACGAGATACTATAAAAGCCAGAAGATCCTGGACAGATGTCATATAGACCATAATAGAACACAAATGCCAGCCCAGGCTACTATAACCAGCAAAACTCTCAAATACCATAGATGGAGAAAGAAGATATTCCATGACAAAACCAAATTTACACAATATCTTTCCACAAACCCAGCACTAGAAAGGATAACAGAGGAAAAACTTCAATACAAGGAGGGAAATTATACCCTAGAAAAAGCAAGAAAGTCATCGTCCAAGAAATCCCAAAGAAGATAGCCACACAAACAATGCCACCACTAATAACAAAAATAACAAGAAGCAAAAATCACTGTTCCTTAATATCTCTTAACATCAATGGACTCAATTCTCCAATAAAAAGACATAGACTAACAGACTGAATATGAGAACAGGACCCAGTGTTTTGCTGCATACAGGAAACCCATCTCAGGAACAAAGACAGACACTACCTTATAGTAAATGGCTGGAAAAAATTTTTTTCAAGCAAATGGTCCTAAGAGACAAGCTAGAGTTGTCATTCTAATATCGAATAAAATCAACTTTCAACATAAAAGCTATCAAATAGGATAAGGAAGGACATTTCATACTTGTCAAAGGAAAAGTCAACCACAATGAGTTCTCAATTCTGAACAATTATGCACCAAATGCAAGAGCACCACCCACTTTCGTAAAAGAAACCTTACTAAAGCTGAAAGCACACATTGTCCCTCACACAATAATCATAGGAGACTTCAACATTCCACTGTCAGTAATGGACAGGTCATGCAATCATGCAAACAGAAACTAAATAGAGATACAGTGCAACTAACAGAAGTTATGAACCAAATGGATTTAACAGAAATCTATAGAACATTTCATCCTAAAACAAAAGAATATACCTTTTTCTTAGCACCTCATGGAACCATCTCCAAAATAGACCATTCAATTGGTCACAAAACAGGCCTCAACAGATACAAGAAAGTTGAAATAATCCCATGCATCCTATCAGATCACCATGGACTAAGGCTGGTCTTCAATAATGACAAAAACAATGGACAGCTCACATTCACATAGAAACTAAACAACACTTTACTCAATGATATTGTGATCAGGGATGAAATAAAGAAAGAAATGAAAGACTTTTTAGAATTTAATGAAAATGAAGGTACATCATACCAAAACTTATGGGACACTATGAAAGCAGTGCAAAGAGGAAAACTCATAGCTCTAAGTGCTTACAAAAAGAAACTGAAGAGCACATACACTAGCAGCTTGACAGGACACCTGAAAGCTCTAGAACAAAAAGAAGCAAAAACACTAAAGAGGAGGAGATGGCAGGAAATAATCAAACTCAGGGCTGAAATCAACTAAGTAGAAACAAACAGAACTATACAAAGTATCAACAAAACCAGGAGCTGGTTCCTTGAGAAAATCAACAAGATAGATAAACCCTTAGACAGACTAATCAGAGGGCAGAAAGACAGTATCCAAACTAATAAAATCAGAACTGAAAAGGGTGACATAACAACAGAAACTGAGGAAATTAAAAAAAATCATCAGATCCTACTACAAAAGATTATAATCAACAAAATTGGAAAATCTGGATGAAATGGACAATTTTCTAGACAAGTAATAGTTACCAAAGTTAAATCAGGCCCAGATAAACCATCCAAACAGTCCCATAACTCAGAAAGAAATAGAAGCAGTCATTAAATTCTCCCCACCAAAAAAGTCCAGGACCAGAGGGATTTAGTGCAGAGTTCTATCAGACCTTCAAAGAAGACCTAATATCAAGTTTCTTCAAACAATTCCACAAAATAGAAACAGAAGGAACACTACCCAAATCATTCTGTGAAGCCACAATTACACTCATACCTAAACCACACAAAGACCCAAAAAAGAAAGAGAACTTCAGACCAATCTCTCTTATGAATATCGATCCAAAAATACTCAATTAAATTCTTGCAAACCGAATCCAAGAACACATTAAAACAATTATCCATCATGATCAAGTAGGCTTTATCCCAGGAGTGCAGGGGTTGTTCAATATACAGAAATCCATCAATGTAATCCTCTATATAAACACACTCAACGAAAGAAACCACAGGATCATATCACTAGATGCTGGGAAAGCATTTGACATAATTCAACATCCCTTCATGATAAAACTCTTGAAAAGATTATGAATCCAAGGCCCATCCCTAAACATAGTAAAAGCAATATACAGCAAACCAGTAGCTAATATCAAATTAAATGGAGAGAAACTTGAAACAATCCCACTAAAATCAGGGACTAGACAAGGCTGCCCACTCTCTCCATACCTATTCAATATAGTACTGGAAGTCCTAGCCAGAGCAATCAGACAACAAAAAGAAGTCAAAGGGACACAAATTGGAAAGGACGAAGTCAAAATTTCACTATTTGCAGATGATATGATAGTATACTTAAGTGACGCTAAAAGTTCCCCCAAAGAACTCCTAAACCTGATAAACAACTTTAGCAAATTGGCTGAATATAACATTAACTCAAACAAACAAACAAAAAAAAACAGTAGCCTTCCTCTACTCAAAAGATAAACAGGCTTAGAAAGAAATTAGGGGAATGATACCCTTCACAATCGTCACACATAATATAAGATACCTTGGTGTGAATCTAACCAAGCAAATGAAAGATCTATATGACAAGAACTTCAAGTCCCTGAAGAAAGAAATAGAAGCAGATCTCAGAAGATGGAAAGATCTCCCATGCTCATGGATTGGAAGAATTAATATAGTAAAAATGGCTATCTTGCCAAGAGCAATCTACAGATTTAATGCAATCCCCATCAAAATTCCCATTCAATTCTTCACAGAGTTAGAAAGAGCAATTCTCAAAATCATTTGGAATAACAAAAAAACCAGGATAGCAAAAGCTATTCTCAACAATAAAAGAACTTCTGGGGGAATTGCCATCCCTGACTTCAAGCTGTACTACAGAGCAATAGTGATAAAAACTGCATGGTATTGGTACAGAGACAGGCAGGAAGATCAGTGGAATAGAATAGACAACCCAGAAATGAACTCCCATACCTATGATCAATTGATCTTTGATAAAGGAGATAAAACCATCCAGTGGAAAAAAGACAGCATTTTCAATAAATCGTGCTCATTCAACTGGAGGTCAGCTTGTAGAAGAATGCAAATTGAACCATACTTATCTCCTTGTACAAAGTTCAAGTCCAAGTGGATCAAGGACCTTCACATAAATCCAGATACACTGAAACTAATAGAAGAGAAAATGGGGAAAATCCTTGAACACATCGGCACAGGGGAGAAGTTCCTCAACAGAACACCAATGGATTATGCTCTAAGATCAAGAATTGACAAATGGGAACTCATAAAACTACAAAGCTTCTGAAAAGCTAAGGACACCATCAATAGGACAAAGTGGCAACCAACAGTTTGGGAAAAAGTCTTTACCAATCCTACATCTGATAGAGTGCTAATATCCAAGGTATACAAAGAACTGAAGAAATTAGGCTCTAGACAATCAAGTAAGCGTATTAAAAATGGGGTACAGAGCTAAACAAAGAATTCTCAACTGAGGAAACTCGAATGGCCAAGAAGCCCCTAAAGAAGTGTTCAACATCTTTAGTCATCAGGGAAATGCAAATCAAAACAACACTGAGATTCCACCTCACTCCAGTCAGAATGGCTAAGATCAAAAACTCAGGCGACAGCAGATGCTGGCAAGGATGTGGAGAAAGAGAAACACTGCTGCTTTGTGGTGGGTTGAAAGCTGGTACAACCACTATGGAAAGCAGTCTGGCTGTTCCTCAGAAAATTGAAGATAGTATTACCTGAGGACCCAGCTATACCACTCTTAGGCAAATACCCAAAATATGCTCCAACATACAACAGGGACACATGCTCCACTATGTTTATAGCAGCTTTGTTTATAATAGCCAGAAGCTGGAAAGAACCCAGATGTCCTTCAACAGAGGAATGGATACAGAAAATATGGTACATTTACACAATGGAGTATACTCAGCTATTAAAAACAATGAGTTCATGAAATTCTTAGGCAAATGGATAGAACTGGAAAATATCATCCTGAGTGAGGTAACCCAATCACAAAAGATCACACATGGTATGCACTCACTGATAAGCCCAAAAGTTCACAATACTTAAGATAAAACACATAGACCATATGAAGCTCAAGAACAAGAAGGAAGTCCAAAGTATGGGTGCTTTGGTCCTTCTTAGAAGGAGTATCAAAATACTCAACCAGAGCTCCCAGGGTCTAAACCTCCAGCCTGGAAACACAAAGGGAGGGACTCATGGTTCCACCTGTATAGGTAGTTGAGGATGGCCTTGTCAGGCATCAATGGAAGAGAAGGTCCCTGGTCCCTGAAAGTTTGGTTGCCCTAGTGTTAGGGAATTCGAGTACAGGAAGGCAGGAATGGGTGGATGGTTGGGGGCATACTCTCATAGAAGTAGGAGGAGGGGGGATGGGATAAGGGGTTTTGGGGGGAATGGGAGAGGGGATAACATTGAAAGGTAAACAAATAAAATATCCAATAAAAAAGAAACCATAATGGAGCTGGCAGTCATAGTCAAGCAGTTGAGACTTTTTGTCAACAATTTATTATAAGGACTTTGTATAATCCTCAATGACAAGGTATTGTGGAAGAGGCCCACAGAACTTTAAAAAGATTGGTGAGACATGCTGTTGCTGAGACAAAGAATGATGCTGACCTGTGAGCTTGCTGAGTGCCCTGACCAGGGTCACTGGGGAGCTGTATTGGACATATGTTCCTGACCCACCTTTGCTTGCCTATGTCTCAGATGGGACAAGCTGCCTGGCCTCAAGTTTTTATACCTTGTGGGACAGAGAAAAAAGAGAAATTTATAAAAGAGAAATTATAATGTCTCTTATATTTTTCTTAAATGTGACCAGCTATTAGGACTCAATCATTTACTGGTCTAGTAATCAATGTAATATTTGAAATAACAGTCTACATTTGGAAGACTAGATCTGGTCATTTTCAGAGACATATTTGGAAGTTAGCTGTAGTTCACTACGATGTTATGACAGCAAGAGATAAAGTTGGGACAGAATCTGGATTTCAAACAAGTGTTAGTGCATGTTTTAAGGCTCTTTTAATTGTCAAGCTAAAATTGGTTTTGTCTCTTCTACAGTATTTATTATAAGTTTCATTGACTGTATAATTTCCAACTGTTTTAGTGTGTTGAAATCTGGCATGTCTGTTACAGGGGTCTATCAGCCACCTTTTCTCTTACTGCCCTGAATATTACAAAACATTTATTCTCTGAAAAAAAGCTTGAAAGTCCTGGAAGAAGTGAGTTAGGCTTTAAGCAGAAGCAAGAGAGCAGCAGACTTTATTATTCCTGGTATAAGAGCTTTAATTTCAGGAATTGCTAGCATAGCTGCTTCTGCAATAGCATTGACAAAAGGAGTTAAGACAACTATTTTTGTTAACCATCTAGCAAAAAAATGTTACTAATGTATTGAGTATACAAAAGGATTTATATAGTTATCTGTAACAAGAGATTATCTGAAGGAGATTTAGGGTTCAAGAGTTAGGAGCCACCCCAAGTGTCATGACAAATATCATTGGAGTAGTATTACTTCTAAAATTTAAAATGATTGTCATTATACTTAGAAAAAGTTTAAAGACACCTGTAGGGTATTTGGCATAATCCTTACACCTCTCTAGGTGTGTTAACTTTGCATAGTGAGATTATGAATTTAAAGAATGCTGCTCTGTTGAGCTTTGATGCTGCAGATAATGCAGATAAAATTATCTATGGCCTGATGTCAATATTTCCATTTTAGTCAAACCTCAGGAAAGGCATATATAGCTTGATCAGGCTAGCCCTTATTTTCCTGGGAGTACTTTTATTCCTGCCCATCATGTTAAAGCTTATCTCTAACTACACCAACAGGCTGACAGCCAAAGTACATGGCTTGAACCTGAAAATGGACCCCCAGACAGAGTTATTAATTTAACAGGCTGGCAAGCCAAGGATGGGTAAGATTCTCCTCAGAACCTTACCAACCTAAGACATAAGTGCATTGCTTATGGTAATGCATATTCCATGATGGGGAAGGAAGGCTTTCTTGTCAGAAAGACCTAAGACAGGCTCAGTCTGGTTTATGCAATAAAAAGGGGGAGATGTGGAGAGCTTTGGGGGCTGCCTGGCAGGAATCTGTCATTGGCCAAGGACAAGGTAATGGGCTGCTTTGAAGGAATCTGACATAGGCCAAGGATAAGGAAATGGACTACAGGCAGGAATCTGACATTGGGCTGGAACAAGGAAGTAATTTCAGGCAGAAATCTAAATCCTAGGCTAGAACAAAGAAGAAATTTCAGGCAGGAACAAAATCTTAGGCTAGAACAAAGAAGTAATTATAGGTAGAAATCTAAATCTTAAGCTAGAACCAAGTAGTAGGCTTCAGTCATGAAAATGACTTTGGGCTAGGACAGGGATGTAGGCTCAGATATTTTGATCATCCTGATAAGCCCTTAGAAATAGTGATCACAGGAGTGATCACAGGACTCTGTTTATTGTGGTGCAAGTTCTTTGACTATTTGTGTTTATTGTCTTGCTTGTTCCTTGACTATTTGCATCTTATTGTATTGCTAGTTCCTCAACCTAGAACTGACCTTAATACATGCATGTAATTTAAACAGTATAAAGGCAAAAAAGGAGGAGGAGGAGGGATGGAATAGAGGATAAATGGGTGGGGGAATGAGGAGGGGGTAACATCTGAAATGTAAATAAAATATCGAATTAAAACAAACAAACAAACAAAAAAGAAATGTTATTCTTAGGAACCAAGAATATGTGTATAGTTTAAAATTATATCATTGTTAGACCAGTACATGCAAACTCATCTTTTTGGTGAGATATTATCAAACATGATAACATACAATATGAGGGTGTCTAGCTCAATGTTATAGAAACAATAATAAAGCCCTTCAAAAATTCTGTTTATGAAGAAGTGGCTCTGCATAGGGTCATGGTAACAAACTAGCATCCCTGCTCCACTCGTGGTAACAGCCTTTAGTAGCTTGAGGAGTTGCCATCAAAAACATATTTATCTTGAATACATAGCCTGCTGTGCATTATAAAATATTAAATCTAACTTTCTCTTATGATACGATATTTCAATGCTATATATCTTAGAATCATAATCCACATATAATCCCTATGGTAAATGCCATCAGTTGTTTAAAATGGTAAAGCCACAGGAAGCCACTACTCCTAAGCACTGCATTGTAATAATAATCTTCTTGATTGAATAAATATGCCTAAGAGTCAAAGTTTGCTTGAGAGGCTAGGACGTAAAAAGTAAATTTGAAGCTTTTATTTCAAAGCAGGAAAATATGCTCTGTTTTTAATCAGTCAAGATGACTTTTTGCATTGTATCATTTCTGTTTTTTTTTTTCTTTCTCCCTTTTCACTGATGACTAAGAGATTACAATGACTTCATTTCCTCTGTAAATCATAGACTTGTTTAAGGTAATTTACAATCACATAATAGCTCTCAAAATATTCCAACCTCAGCTTTATCACCCCTGTTGCCCTTACACCCAATTAAAATAGAACAGGATTTCAATGCTGTGTTGTAAAATAGGTTGGAAGTGTTACATTTCCATTAGCTGGCTTGAGAGTTAATACTTTAATGGAAAAGAGTTCACTCAACTTGCTTCTATTAAACATGCTCCACGTGTTCAGCACTGTTCTAGGCACTCAGAATATGCCAGAGAATGAAGTAGATGAAAAGTTATCCTGAAGACAGCATTTCTTTCTAATGAGAAGATCCAGAATAAGGAAACAAATATGAGAGAATATATAATATTCCAGGTCTTGGAGAGTTGTACTCAGAAAGCGAAAATAAGATAATGAGGACATCAGTGACAGGTTAAGGGAGGCTGAGTTGTGTGTCAGTGTATAGAGGACATTAAGGAAAAGCTGTCACAAATCATATGAAAGCAGAGCTATGAAGAAGGCAGGAAATAATCCACACATGTTGCTATATTCATTTTAAGCAAAGAATATTAATAACAAAAGTTTGTAAAATGCACAAAACATCAGAAACACAAGAAAGAGGTAAGTCTAGCTCTACCGCAAATATGTATGAAGAGAGTAGGGAAGGATAAAATCAGAGAAGTGTCTAGTTTTTTGTTTTTTTAACAAGTTAAGGTAAGCTGAGAGTTTATGGAAGCCACCCACATTTGGGAACAAAGGAGGAATAGTATCCAACTTGGAGCTTAAGGGCATTGGGCTACTTTTTCCATTGTGCAGATGAAGACATTATAATGAAATTCAAGAATCAGTTCTAAAGCTTTTGACAAAATATACAACCGAGAAAAGAGTGATGAGTCAGATGATTGCCCAGACTCAGAACATATGAAAGAGGGATGTTCAGATTTCATTTGTGGACATGGAAAGAGATACAAGGAAAGAAGAAATATTGAAGGTGACCTCATTAAATAGATTGAGCATCTATAAGAGAGACAATGTTCCTTGATGATACATGATCCTGGAATGGGTTTGATGCTCCAGGGTAGGGGTATGCTGGAACGGTAGGGCAGGAGACTGTGGGTGGGTTTGGGAGCACTCTCATACAAGCAGAAGGGATGGGGGAGGGAAGATGTGGGATGGTGAGGTGGCGGAGGGGTAACTGGGAAGTGGTATATCATTTGAGATGTAAACGAATGGAATGATTAATAAAAATTAAAAAAAAAAAGAAAAAAATCAGGGAAAGGAAACTGGCCACTAGGTATAGCACCTGGAGAACTGTGTTTGTCTAACATGAGTTGCTTTCATTGAAGCAGTGGAAATTGAAGCTAATTTGAATGAGATCAGAAGAGAATGTGTCCAGAGAAGTTGGATATAGCATATAGTCAATGTATTAGAGGACTTTTTTGTTGCAAACAGAAAGAAAGTAAAGCAATTACAATCAAGATAAAATGTAGTGCAATAAATAGCAAAAAAGGTCCTCTCTCTGTCTCTCTGTGTCTCTGTGTGTCTGTCTCTGTCTCTCTCTCTCTCTTTCTGTGTGTGTGTGTGTATGTATGTGTGCACGCATGCACGTGTTTTGTTTCTTCTTTTTATGGAGAAAGTAGAAGGCCACAATGAAGTAAGAATGGAATTGTCTTTAATGAGCAGAGCTAGAAATAAGAATGTTCCAATCTGAGAATCATAATAAAAGTATAGAAATACTGAAACATCTCTAATGGGTGTGGCAGAGTTGTGGTCTGTAGGCTAGATTATGGCTAATTTACTGCAACAGCAGTCATTTAGGAAAGAAGAAATGCAACCTGGGAAAGAGACGAGGGTCCAGCTGAGGAAAATGTAAAATATTCACTGAGGAGTGTACCCTCTTTACTAATGTGACAGAAAATATGTGAATTTGTAACAAATACACATCTTAAGGACAAATGACAGACTGTGTGTTGGAACCTTCATTTAAGGATGAACGGTATGTATGGATGGAAGTAATCATTAGAAAACAGTTTATCTCACAGGGGAGAAAGGAAGATAAAATGGAAAAATTTGAGGGGGACAACATATATGCTATAGATAATATGTATCGAAGAAAGGAGTTTGAGGACAATTATGGATTGGTGCTATCAACACAGGTAAGAGCAGAGGAAACAACCATCACCTGTGCATGTACACTTCCACTTCATGCCAGGTTTCCCATACCAACGTGGTCTAAATTAACCCCATGTGTGGAGATCCTCTGAGAACCACAGAAATGAATACTGGAGAAATAAGGGAAAGATTGAGATTAGAGTGTGTGCCCAGAGAGACAAAAAGGAAAACTTGGAGAAGTCATCACTCTTTGGAGACAGCTAGACTTGGCTTCATTCCCAGTTGTTAACTGGTCCACATTTCTATCTTTGGGGTTTCTATACTCTGCACACCTAAGCAATTGATTCAACTCCATGTATCTTAGAGTGCATGTATTACTGAGTTTAATTCAAAGGAGAAGATATTTTGATGAGGTGCATGTCTAAGTCACCTACCATAAACCAACACAGCACACTGATACACAACCAAACTTAACGTTCTGCTGTATCAAAGCGAGTTTTAGGAAAGGCGAATATACCTTTTCCTATATTTTTCTACTATTCTACATATATCAAGTCTCCACTGGATGACTGGTTTAGGATAGGGCCCATCCTTTCATCCTTCTTTTTTAAGCCCACGAATATGAAAGGAACCGATCAGATGTTCAGTTTGCTGAGGGTATTTACAGGGCCTAGCTAATTCAAAGACTGTGGAGCTTAGATTGCAGCCAGCAATTTGGAGTTCTCATGTCAAGGGGGAATTAAAAACAGGATCAATTTAAGACATTTCCATTCACTGCTCATTGGGAGTATAATGTGAAGGAACCAGTGATTTTCTCTTTTATTTGTCTTGAGGTTCTTTTCACAATGGGTTCTTTATCTCCCCTCATGTTTTTATGACGCCATTTTGTGAATGGAGCCATCACTGTGAGCGATGAGCTGCCGAGCTGTCCAGGGGGAAGTGAGAAATTGCACAGCTTCAACAAGGAGGCAGTTTTCCAACTTCTGCTAAAGGGGGAAAAATCACATGCCTGGACCAAATCAACAATGCACATTTAGATTCCGGAGAAGAAACTTTTGTTATGTGAGACATGAAACGTTATTTTTATTTAGAAGCGTGGTTATTGGTTTGAGGCAGCATGGTGCCATGGATGTGTGGTATGCCATTTGTCTTTTCAACATCTACTGCCATTGAAAAGGTCACCAGCTTTTTCCCAGTGGTGAGGTAAAACCATGGGAACGGCATTCAAGCCACTACATAAAGTACAAGCCAATTTTAACAAATTCATAATTAAAACCCAGCCAAATTTCTCCTTGGTCTGCCAAATTCCTTCTTCTGTAGTTTCCAATTAAATACCCCTTCTGTAAAGAAGCAGGCTTTCAGAGATGCCAACACTGAATCACTAATGTCTTTATAACAATAAGATCTTCCTGTTCTCGTACCATTTTAAAACACTTTAATCTCATGGGCTTTCAAGAACATTTGTGGATATAGTCTCCCCATCCACTCCTTCAGTATGTATTTATTGAAGGTCCACTACCTATCAAAAGTGTTTGAGCCTCAGAATGGATCAGCAAATAAAATAATGCCCTCCTTTTGGTATTGGTACACAAACAAGTAGGTGAGTAATGAAATGTTAAGTTGATGATTGAATGCTTTGAAGGAAAATGGAGAAAGGAAATAATGATGATAGGATATCTATATCAGTTTTTTTTTTTAAAGTAAGAAAGGCTACATACAAAAGAGACATCAAAATCCCGCCTAGACTTTCGAGTGGCCCTAGACTTCCTTGTATATTGTTGGCCTTTTATTTATTTGTTGACAGTCTTGCATAATTAGGCATTTCAATACAAACTTGCTTCCTGGCTCTGGTCATTTCTATGCACACCTCCCTCATCCTTCCCTCCATCCTGGCAGGGTGTACTGGAGTGATCACTGACCTATTTAGGACAACCGGAGGATCATTTAGTTTAGGATTTGTGGCATAGATTTATGTGATTTGCAGTTCTGTTTGTTTAAGCCACAGCTGGCTTCCCAGCACAGAAATCTAAGTGTATTGCTCCTATGCAACATGCTGGATCATAGCAGCAGACTCTTCTCTTACGGTAGTGTAATGTCATAATGTCTCTTAGTTTGTTTTAGTTCACAAATTTTCTGTATTTTTCTTTCCTATCCTAAAACAAAATCACTTTTAAATCTTGTTTTTGTACTCTCTTGTCTCAAATGGGTTCCCCAAGTTGTGTAAGCTCAAAACTTATAGCTTCCTGTGAAAATCAGACCAGGGAACACACTTGGATGTGCATGTGTGTAGCTGACCAAGACTCATCAGACAGAGTAAAGAATAAAGGCAGGATATGAGCTTGCCATGGAGAGATACTTATAGTCTTAAAAGCTGTTAACGAGTCTTTGGATTTCACCCTAAGTAAAAGTGGAAGTCATTGCCTGGTTTGGGGTAAAGAACTTATACCACACAAATGGTGTTTTGTGAACATCTTTCTAGTTTCTGAATCGAAGGTAAGAAAATTCAATGTAGAGAACCAGTCCAGTGACTACTTCAAACACTAAGGAAAGAAATGATACAACTTGGATTTGAGTTGGAAATTATAAGCCTGGTTCAATCTTGGATATATTTAAACAGTATGTTTAACAAAATTTGTTAAAGGTTGGATGCAAAATGTGAGAGAATTCGTAAGCGGCTCCAGAGTTTTGACTTAGAAAAATGGAGCACTGTCCTTGGAAATGGAAAACAATGAGGGGGAGAAGAGGGTTGGGTTAAATTCAGAATTTTGTGTGCGTAAAATCTCAATCCAAATGAGGTGGCATGTATCTTTACTTCCAGCACTTGGGAAAGCAGAGACAGACAGATGTCTGAGATTTGAGGCCAGGCTGGTCTATAGATTCAGTCCCCCAAAATGTTTTCCCTCTATCTGATTATAGATATTAGTTATGTAAATTTTAATTGTTAATTTCTATTTAAAGGAATCAAACAAGTTAAAGTCTCTAGTATGGCAGAAATTGAAAGCAGAGTTGAAGGACCATGTTCAAGTATGTGTTACTCTTTATTATCATCAAGTTTCCTGATGTTGAGAGCAATTCCTTTGCCATGGAAAGATTCTATGAGATTTTGAATGCTAGTAAAGAAGTTTCTTGAGTATTGTAGAAAAGAGTTGTGTTGTTGCTGCATTTGAAGAAGAACTGTGGAATACTGCATTTCCCTCATTATTAAAATAAGTTGCATAGGGCTGGAGAGATGGCTCAGTGGTTAAGAGCACTGACTGCTCTTCTAGAGGTCCTGAGTTCAATTCCCAGCAACTACATGGTGGCTTACAATCATCTATAATGGGATCTGATGCCCTCTTCTGGTGTGTCTGAAGACAGCTGCAGTGTACTCACATACATAAAGAAAATCTTAAAAACAAATAAGTTGTATAAAAGAGTCAATGAGTTAAATGCACCATCTTATCTGGCTTGCTGAAGTTTACAAATTGGCCTTTGACAAATATAAAATATATTTATATAAATATAATATATAATATATATACAAATATAAAATATATTTATATAAATATTATATATATATATATATATATATATATATATATATATATATATATCAGAGAATACGCAGGTGAGTCAAATCATCTAGAGAAAGGCATACTATTTCTCAAAGTGGAGACAGGTTTCTATTGTGACAGCAAAAGATCT
Source organism: Grammomys surdaster (assembly GCF_004785775.1). Taxonomy (NCBI): domain Eukaryota; kingdom Metazoa; phylum Chordata; class Mammalia; order Rodentia; family Muridae; genus Grammomys; species Grammomys surdaster. The sequence goes on from NW_021604791.1 coordinate 11,137,528, forward strand.
GAGCAATAAATTAGTTGCTGGCTTGTCAAAAAAAAAAAAAAAAAAGAAAGAAAAAAGAAAAAAGAAAGACATTGTTACAAGGTTGACCTGAAGTAGTCATTGAAAATCTGATGGGAACAGCTCAGTACTAGAAAAACCCTTTTGAGAAAATGAGCCTGTCTGATATCAGTTCTGTTCTTAGTGGAATTTGGTATAAATGGCTTACAAGTGCCCTTAACGTGATGCAGTTCAAAAGCTATCAGCTGTGTCACATCAGATTGGAATTGGTCTTGCTAGGACTTTAGGTCCCGAAGATGTTCAAAGCAGCAAAACCTAAAAGCGCTCATAATGCTAAATAATACAATAAGATCTCCAAGAGGAAGATAAATATGATTTTGATATATCTTGGCAGTACCATATCTGTCATTATTACTGAATGCAGAATTCAATGTAGGGATGTAAAATAAAAATGGATGTTACCATTTGAGGGTTGAAAGGCACTAAACTGAAACAAGGCTCATGTAATCAATTCACCTGAGGAAAAATAGAACACACCAAAAGATGGATCAAAAGTGAGTCCTTACAAGGCAGTCACAGCCTGATGAGCATTTCAGGGGGGAAAGGGTAGGGTGATGAATTAAATTCTAAGGCTATCACCCAGAGGGATTGCGTTGAAGATGAGACATCGGCTGTGCTCACTGATGTGCCTCTCTGTAGTTTGTTTCTGCATGCAGCAAACTCTAGAACTTGGCTTTACCCATTGCTTTACTAGGTTCTTTAGTTCTTTCAGTTTTTTCCTCAAAACACTGTTTTGGTAACTACAGAAAATTCACCCAGTCTCATGACAAGAGACTATTTTCTCAGTCAGACTGACTAAGGAAACGGCTGCTTCAGAGTCGCAGTCACTTCTTTTCCCGTATACAAGTGACAAGAGCTTTGATCAGGTTTATTCCACAGAAGATATGAATAATCCAATAAAAATAATGCATATGATTTACCTTTCTTACCTTCCTTAAAAATAATGAAATAAAGAAAAAAAATCTCTTTTTAAAAGCATATTTTCACTGAGAACACCTGATGGCTCAACTACATGTATGCATATTTCCAAGTCAAAAGGAGATTCAAATCATAGTCAAAGCCTTTTGGAAAATAGGAAAGTATATGAAACATTACTGTGATCCCAGCAAAGTATTTGTAAATAAATTGATTGGATCAATTTTTGTAACTTTATGTTTCATGATGATGAAATATAAGATTAAATATGTGTATTGTTAAATCACCATGACATATTGATTCTTTAACATGAAATTCAAAAATGCATACAGCAGGACACTTCTTTTTTAAGAGCAAAATATTGAAGATGAATAAGAATTGGATTTGTTCACCCAACCCTGAATAATGTTATAAAATACAGTGATATGGTGGTAAGAGTCAATCAACACTTTATTTGCATTTATCATGAAGTATTTATCATGAAGTATCATCTTTTCACCTTTTTTTGTTCAGCTTCTGTGACTCATTTTAGTTGTTTCCATACTGAAAATTGGCTGGAGTTTTGAATCTACTAATCTACTAAAATCAGCCCAACAATTTGCCTTGTGCATACAGGGCTCTTAGAGGAGGAAAGCCTTTAGGGTAGAGAATGTGGTATTAATTCCAACTGAGTTTGGGTGTGTGGTCAAAAAGTAATGATGTATCTTCTCAATAACTGCACATTGTCCTTTAAATTATTTGCTTGTATTTACTGTAATTGCCCATAATACATGATACTTAATTCAGTTGAGAAATATATTTATCAGTGCAGGGGCACAAAGTCTCAATGATGATTCTGTTATTATGGGGGCCATCCCCTAGAAGGCAGAAATACTGCCTGTGTTTTTGTCCTCCAACTTACTAAGGGCTCACTTCAATGATGGTTAACATTTTAAGACTCTCATATATAGAGACTAATATGCCTGTATATTCCAGTTCTTTTACTTTCTTTTTGTTTTTCTACTATATATCATTCATGGACTACCACATAGTAAAATATATATTAGAAAATTTTCTTTTGGAGATCACCGGTAGTCCTTGAAGTAGGTCAACTGAATCCATGAATAGTAAAGAATATAAAGAGCTTGTGATCCATTTCCTGAGGGACTAGTTTTAAAGATTTATCATTCAATTGTTGTATTTGAAAGAAGAACAAGGTAGTAGAGGACACTGGTGAAATAATTTCATACTTTTGTTTGTTTAGTTTGTTTGGTTTAGAAATGCTGAATCTGAAAATGATCATCTATATTATTAGCAATCCCTAATACAGTTCAGTACAGAACTAGATGTTTGGAAAATTGACCAGTTAGTATTTGGAGGTTATGAGGACAAATGTTATATAGCACAAAAATGATTTACAATACACACATCGAGGTGAGGCATGGCTTTTCATAACTCACCTTGACAGTGGGCTCTACATGCTGGGCATCTTGTTTGTCACAGAATTTAAAAATATTTTTCAGAGATTTTCATGTGCCCTCAAAATATCTTTATAGCTATGGAAAAATATCTGATATTAAAAAGACCCAAGGTATAGGATTTTCATTATTCTTTAGATATAAAGAACAGAGAAATATTAAAGGAACTTTTCATGCTAAATATAGACTTCAAACCACTTTGTCTCAGCAAAAGATATCAGATCCCACAAAGTAAATGTAAGAGTAGCAGAAGACAGCAGATTCAACATATAACGGTGTTGAATGTATTTTTGCACCCAGGTTATCAATGGGTGAGGAGAGCTAGACTGTTGAAAGATAAGACTGCGATTGTTGTCAGTGATAGTCTTAAACCTTCCACATATAGAACCTAACCTAAAGACCAATAGCTCATAGCAATGCCTCCTCAGTTTTGCTGTGCGCACAGAACAGAGGGACATTTTTGTTGGCTGAATTAATATTTTCCTCCTTGATAAATGAGACTCTGGTCCAAAATTGTTATTGTCTTACTGGATACACTATAGAAGATAATTGACCAGTTAATAATATGAACCTCAGTATTAAGTCACTCTTAGTAGATATCACATTTTTTATTTGTGTGCCAAAGAGAAAATATACCATTTTTTCCATTTGCTTTAAATCCAATTTTCTTCTGCAAACTCTATTGCACTTTCTCTATGATAGACATTTTATGTCTATTGAATTTGGTAACAATAATAATAATAATTAATAATAATAACAGATTCTACATTAAAGCAGAAAAATGGTTTCAAAGAAAATCCAATGTGGTTATTTTTGATTATTTTAGTAAAGCCTTGTTAGGAACTTCAGCACATAAACAACTATGAAACCTCAGTCTATTGTCAGCTCTCTTGGTCTTGTATTGCACCCAGATGCACTCATGGAAATCTAAGGGGCTCTTTGAAATACAATAAAAGTTTTACTTTTCCTTCATTCTTTTGTAATGCAAACTTCCACATAATCTGTAAATTATTTATCTCAACACACTGGATGCACAAATAACCAATATTTGGAGAGACCCTCCAGTGACATACCTCGTAGGTCCTACCTTATCAAAGGCTTTTCTGTGCCTAATCAGATCACTTCTGCTGGTAATTCCTTGTAAACAAGGGTTTTTGTTTTTGGTTTTTTCTCTTAAAATATCTGTGCATGCCTGAGAGAACTCAGGTTGTTTAGTCAAGCATGATTTCTACTAATAAAACCACATAGACGTTTCCACAACAGATTCTCCTGGCCGGTTTGTTCAGTGAACCTGCTGCTACATACAGGTCAGTGATTAATAGGCTTTTGAAAGAGAAAGGACCCATCTGCACAGAAATGAAAGCTTTGTTCTCTAAATAGAAAGTCTGGGCACCATGAGGATCTCATGAATCCTTGGTCTTTTTTAACTTCATAGGCTCTCTGTAAAACTGTACTACAAATGAGTCAGCTGTCCCCCACAGGCAAGCTACTGTGCAAGCTCTTCAGAGAGTGGCTGTCACTCTGGGCTGTGGACTGTGTGGCTTCCTGCCTCCGCTTTCCTATTTAACTTTACCTTTTCCCCCTCTTTTATCTCCTTATTATTATGTCATCATCATTTTCTACAAGAGACATATGTAACCTTGTACATAAGTACATTTGTCCTTGAGATTCTGGATAAGGTCACTGTTAGGTGTAATACTGTAAAACAGCAATACTAATAAAAATGATTTGCATGACTGGTGGCACATGATTAATTTTTGGTGACTGCACATTGATAATTTGGACCCTTTTTAAATCATAACCTTACTTTTGCACAGAGAGCAAGTCTTCCTCCTGAGTTTGTACTTAGACTCACTTCCAACTCATCTTAGCAAATGAGGGGGAATGGGGGTTGATTCTGGTGAGTTCATTATGAGGTAGTGAGGCACAATGAGACAGATAGTGGCAGATTGCAGGAAGTACATTTATTGCACACACATCTTCAGAAGCAGCTTCAAGTAAGCACACATCTTACCCACACGTACTGGGTAAGATACTTTTTCAGAAGAACATACCAGTTTGCTACTGTATAAAACAACTCACACTGAGTCTAAGTACTAAATGTGATAGAAATACTGAGTATGGCTCTTCTGAAGGCTTAACATTTTGTATGAGATTGTCACATTTAACACTTTACTTTATATCTAACTTCAGCATCCTGGAACATGCATTAAATGACAAAATAATATTAATCATAACTCAAGGAATCACATTCTTTAAAAAATATCTCAAATACTGAAACTTTCTTTCTTATTGAATATACATTGTTCTCTCATATAATACATCTCTACCACAGTTTCTCCACCCTTCACTCCTCCCAGCTTCCCCCCAGCTTCCCCCCACCTTCCCTGTCTTCCAATCCACTCCCTCTCCATTACTCCTACAGAAAGAAACAGGCTTTCAAAGGATGACAGCCAAACAGGACAGAACATGATGCAATAAAACAAGACAAAAGCCCTGATATCGAGGCTGGACAAGATAGCCCAATAGGAGAAAAGAGTCCTAAGAGCAAGCCAAAGAATTAGAGATACACTTCCTCCAACTCTGAGGAGTTCCATAAAATCACCAACTAACAGAAGATTTTATCTGCTAGCATCATAACAAGAACCACATCTTTTTTTTTTTTTATGGGATTAAAGGATCCGTGAGAGACTAAGTGAGGAAAACCCAAGAATTCTCACATCATTTTGCCTCTATCCCTAATTATGGTTGGACATAGAAAATAAGAAATGTAAATCTGCACTCTGTGATCAAACCTCATGGTCTCACAAGCTAATTCCCAACTATTTCTGCCTTCTTTTCTCCATTTGCCTTCCTTGTTCATCTCAGTCAGCGTGGAGTTGATAAAGATCATACCATTGAGACAGCTCAAATTGTCCCATCCCATTTCTGTTTTCCTGTGGGATAGCTACATTTCTTCTTTCCTTCAATTCATCCTTAGTATTAAGTCTTCAGGCCTCAGATTCCTAACAATCCTGTCCAATTTTGTGTGTGCTTCTCTTTTTCTTCCTTGACTATATTTGATACAAATGATGAATGTGATAAGACAGAGACTGGTTACTATTGTATGCCTTCATAGACAACTCAACACTCTAACTTCCTTGGCAGTCACCTGACATGTTGGGACCTGAGAAGACCAAATGCAAACTCGGGTGTGAAGTTCCGAAAAACACAGCATCTAGCAAACTCAGATGAACCAGAATTGCTGACACTGAGGGCTCAAGTTTAAGACAACTTGGAGATAGTGTCTTACAAAAGAAAACACCGAAAAGGAGTTCATGATTTTTTTTTTTTTAGAGGAAAAAGACACTCCATGGGCCACAGAGATAATGGCTGTTAGTATTTTTTCTTTGATTTTATTCTTTTGAAATTCAATCTTTTTCCAATTTCAATAAAAATGGGACTTAGTTGGAATAAGAAGCTATGACTATTATTTTCTTTTTAGAAAAGGATAGGACTAGAGCTAGAATTTAGATGAACCAGTAAGTATAAAAGGTATATAATAAGTTGATTAGTGCTATAAATAAATTGATCAGTGTGTTTTTGTTATACTCAATATCAAAAATTTTGGTATATACTTCATATATATGTGTACACATATACATATATATACATGTACTCACACTTATATATATGCATACACATATAAACACATATATATATATATAAACACATGCACACACATGCATATGCACACCCACCCACACAGATATAAGTTATTGTCTTTAATTTTTTCAAGTTTATAAGATAAAAATTCCCTTTAAAGGACTTATAATCTTATCAGGAGAGTGCATGTGATGATTAATATTCAGTCTGAAGCAAGCTTCTTTTTCTTTTAATAAAAGAATATATATAAAATTTGAAAACACTAGCCATCCAAAACAGACTGGTAGAGACAAAGGCTTGCTATGAGACAGTGTAAATGAAAGGTTACTTTCATTTGTGCAAGAACTCTTGATCTCTGAATAGTAATGAGTTTCAGGCATGTGCAGAATGTGTTCTTTAGTGTCTAGTAACATAGTCCAACCCTGTGATCATTGGTTTTGTCTTCTTTTCTAGATCTCTGATTTGACTATGGCAAGTCCCTTTTAACTTCAGATTAGCCAAAATAAGTCATCCCATTTGGGATATGTAATTATACAAAGTGCAGGCTTGTGTAAATGGTGTCTGTTCAGTTACCACTTGAGTGTCTTCTGTACCGTAACAGGTCATTAAAAAGTCTACTACTGAGTGCTTTCAATCTTAGCTCAACAAACAGATGCATTAACCGAGGACATTTAATTCCAACCTATAATTAAATTTGCCACTCAGAAATTATTTTCTCTCTCCATTTAGGTTAACTGTTATTTCTGAACATTTTGAAGTTCTTCTATGTTCCAAATTATATACTACACACACACACACACACACATTTCACATTTCTTCTATAAACAATTAAATTTTTTTTTAATTACAGAGGTCTAAAAGAGAGTCCTCCTAGGTCTTGGTTAATTTACAAACATGTCAGTTAAAAACGATGAATGTTTATGGAGTTTAGAACCTAAATACACATTAGGAAACATCCCACACCATACTTCACTTGAAAAAAATGATGGCTCTACTTGTCCATATCAGTTCAGGTTTTATCACTGTATATGAAAAAAAAAATCTGAACCACGTTTATATTGCTATATCAGTTACAAATTGTGATATTAATACTTTCAAATATATTGTCCAGCTAACGCTTCTAAAAGCAAAAGCACATTTTTTTGTATGTCTTTTATCCCTCAAAAACCAGAGGCAGAATTCACTCAGGATTCTTCACAGTCTTCATGTACCTACCCCTAGAGCTCTTCAGAAAAGCATAGCAAATCATAGCACAACTGAGCGGTGTATGAGAAAGAAAACATCCAAGGGGGCTCTGGTGATTCATCCAGGAAAGTATGGTGAGCCAGCAGGCAGCATGAAACACAATCCATTCTGCAGACTGCAGCTGAGCGATTGTTTGCTAGTGTCCAGACTCACTGCCATGTAGACATGCTCTCCCTTATCTTCTGTCTTGGTTTTCAAGCTCCTCCCTCTCTCACGTTAAGCATCACTTGTATATGCAAGCACCTTTTATATGTGTATAGACGAGTATATGATCAGTAAAGCCATTAAACTGAGAATAATTTATATCTCAAGTAAATGAAGAAAAGTTTTTCATTGTTCCTGTATAACACATGTGAGATTTTTTTTTTTTAAAGACAGGATCTCATTTGGCTCAGGCTGACCTTGATGTTGCTATGTCATAGAGGGTGACATTAAAATTTGATTCATTTGCATCTACTTCTTGAGTGCTGGAATTATACAGCTGCATGCTTTCCCATCAGGTTTGTATGATACTCTAAACCAAATCCAATGTTTCGATCCTACAAGGCAAGTACTCTATGAACTTCTTCAAGCCTATGTGTAGGAATTTTAAATATAAAATTTAAATATGGGTAACTGGTCTACCTGAAGGAATTCCTTCACCATAAGAAAAGCGAATACAATGTTATTCCAGAGCTCAAGAGGTTTAAAGTTTAGTAAGGCACACAACTGATGCATATGAAGTGGTCAGTAAATAGAGTCTAATTTCTAGAACCGAGGGAACTGTAGTGCTCCGGGTTTGTCAGCTGTGTTTTTGACTCTAGAGTTCTAAGGACAAAGCTGTGATGCTAGACTCATTTCTCCTTTCATGACCCAAAGCCCTGGATCTCTAGCTGCCTGCAGTGGTAGCTGCTGTTTGTTAGTGATTCCATCTCTAGGACTATATCTTCCAGCTGAATAGGTGCTCATCACACACAGTAATGCTTTCTTCCCAAAGACACCCTAAGTCACAGGAATAACTCATGTTTGGTTGTAGGAATAAATATCAAAGAATACTGAATGTCTCTGCTTTTCAGATTATTCTGAAGAACTGTAGTAGCCTCAGAGATGCCCTTGGGATTGGTTATACCTTGGTAGCAGCTACATCTCAATTCTGCTCCTTCAGGCTCCATGTCGTTATGTTTGATGATATTGTCCTTATTTTATCCCAATGGATTGCTTCCAATATCATTGACTAGAAAATATATCATTATTCTCACTCTTAAGGCCTTAATAAAACCCAGTCTGTGACATAGTCCAATTCCATTCCTCTCCTCTTCTCAAATTTTTTTCTCTGATTTCCACCAGAATTAATGGCATGTACCAAGCTCACTATAGCTCTAGCTCTCAATTTTACCTTATATTGCCTTCTCTGGATATCTCAACTTTAGTTCACAGGATTCTTTTGACATTTTGATGTATCTCCTCAATTTACCTTTCCATTATGAGTCTTCATGTCACCGTACCAGTTATTTATGGACTACCCCATCATTTAAATCTAAGCCCTGGCTACACGGAATATATTTGGAAGGACAGGGCTTAATTCTTATGAACAAAGGTAGTACACTGCATCTTTTATTTCCCCCAGGACAGATAAATGAAGTAAAATCATTCATGGGTTCACTGGATGCTTTCAATGCTAATCTACAATGGACTCGCTAGACTGCCTGAAAGACCCATCGTGGGAAATTAAAAGAGGAAGGTGAAGGATCAAGCACAAAGGTGGAAAGCAACAGATGAAAACAAGTATCTGTGTAGACAACAAAAGCCAACAAGATCTGTGCCTGTGATGAGTTTAAAACACCACTCCGGGATTCTTCACTTGGCTAGCTCTGGTAAATAAGGCACACTGTGGGATCAGCAGAACTTACAGAGACAACAAATTGTGCAAGTTCTACTGTGAAAATAATTTTTAACTTAATGTGCTCCATGTATATTGTGCGTGAAGTAAAATCTTTCCTCATTGCACATATGTGTGTGAACAGTAGTAATAGTAGCAGTAGCAGTAGTAATAGACAAATGGTAGACAAATGACAACATTATGACATGTCCTGGTTAGTTTTTGTTAACTTGACAGAAATAGCCACCTTGGAAAAGGAAAGCTCAATTGAAAAATTGCCTCCATTGGATTAGCTTTGGACTCTATCAGTGACCATTTACTCAATTGCTAATTGATGCTAGAAGGGCTAGCCTACTGTGGGTGGTGCCATACTTAGGGTGTAGAGCTGGGCTATGTAAAAAGTATCTGAGTAATCCAGAAAGAGAAAGCCAGTAAACAGCATTCCTTCAAGGTCCCTGTTTCAGTTCTTGCCTCCAGGTTCCTGACTGAAGTTTCAGTCGTGGATTTCTTCCACTATAGACTATAACATGAAAAAAAAAAAACTATATCTTACCCCCAAGTGGTTTATGGTCAGTATTTTATCACAGCAACAAAAAGCAAACTAGGTCAATATATATTTGCGATGCTATACAGTATTCACCCATGAGTTTGCAGAGTGGACAAAAGGTTTTGTGGGAAACCAGAATACAAATTATGTCTTACTGCCATGATCATGTCAATTAGCAACCTCAAGTGAAGCTTTCACTAGTTACGTTCTTTATTTCATTTGCTTACTTGAAAATAAAGAGATCCAAGCCTATTCAGTCTCTACTGAGAACCAGACCTTTCTTCCCATATCATGGCTTAGTTGTTTGTTATGTATAACTACATTTGCTATCTTTCTTGAGAATTAAATTAATCAGTCCTACCCCTTCACCATGCTTTGTTAAGAATTCAGTGTTTCCCCAAGGTTTGAGGGAAATGTCCAGGGAGTAACTTATAGTTCTGATTTCTTATTGTTTATCATGTTCCATGCTGACCCACATATGGAACTCAGACCCACTCCCACAAAGTGCTTGTATCAATAACAGACTTCTTTGAAGAAATGGAGAAGTAATGGTGCCTTCAATAATAGCAATAAAATATTAGATCAAATAATAAAAGCATGTTTGTGGTGTAGGTACTCTAATACTGTAGAATATTTGGTGATAATTTTAACCTCTGTCCTAGTTATTCAACTGTGGGATCTGTCTGCCTTTTCTTTTGGTTTATTCATTTCCATTTCATCCTCGATTTCTCTTATATGATTATGCACAGAATTTTAGATGTTTACCAGTTTTAGCATTATGTCATTTGATATTCCCAAGGACTCCTCTAACTTCTAAAGAAAAGGGAAGTTATTGTGTGTTTTGTCCTTTGGTTCAATTCAATTGGAAGTCAAAGAAATCTCAGTATTCCCTGGCTTCATCTCTACCAGCCTCAGGATAGGAAGAAAGGAACAGTCCTAAAGAGTATACAATAATAGAAACATATCTTCTTCTGAGAAAAAGGAGAAGATTCAAGTGAATTTTGATGTCACTGTTTTTCTACTTTCTTCACACAAAGAAACAAGAAAATTATCAGAAAGAGTATACACAAATTCAGAACCAGAACCCAAGATGAGCAAGTGACAATGCTTTGCTAGAGGTTAGGCTAACCAATGGAATCCAATCCTTACTATGTTAATGATACATGTTAAGGAAAATGAAACCAGGTCAAGAACTATCCTTGGTGTCTGACTAATGTTGTAATTAGAGTTTGTTTTTCATTTGTTAAAAAGAATATGAGAGGTTAAGAACAGAGTGATAAAGCTGATGTTTTCAATCAGCTTCAGAACGCAAAGGAGAAAGACATTCTTTCTCACAGTGACAAAGATCTACATATAGCAGTCCGTTAAGAAACAGGCTTTGAAAAAATATGGTAATCAAGAATCTATAAAGTCTATGCATCAGGGTTATTATTTTTTTTCCTGGAAAAATTTAAATTGGAATTTGTTTTCTACAAACCTTAGAGACTTGTATTTAGAAGTCGTGTGAGTGTGTGTGTGTGTGTGTGTGTGTGTGTGAAAGAGAGAGAGAGAGAGAGAGAGAGAGAAACAGAGAGAGAGAAACAGAGAGAGAGAAATAGAGAGAGAAACAGAGAGACAGAGAGACAGACAGAGACAGACAGACAGACAGACAGACAGACAGACAGACAGATTGATTCCCCCTTCCTGTGACTGGATAATATGGTATTTCTATTCTACTAAGTCTTCAATAAGATCAGAAGTTAAATGAGTTCAGAAGTTATGAAATAATATACTGGTCTGATGATTTCAATTATGAATGTCATTTTGAAATTACAAATTTTCATACCTCAGTGAAACCCACAATGCATTATGCCTAAAATTATAACTTTCCCTGGAGCTTACTTTGAATTATACCCTCCTCCATCCTTAAGACCTTAGCATATCCTTGAACCAAAGGCACTAGAGTTCTGACATTCCAGAAGCATGTGTGCCAGAACTTGTGTGGAATCCATTATCGTGGTGAGTGCATATACACAGCTAAGTGTGTCCTAGATAGAGTGTCAGCTGACACTGAGGACACACTACAATCTTCAGCTCTGATAGAGGAACAGATTAATGTCTATCAGTGAGTATTATATCTTACTTAGCACCAAAAAGAGTAACTGTAAAAGATTGTAATGGGTTTAGCAGAGTTGACTGATTTCTCCAATAGCTCAACTCTCTGTCTTTAAAAATAAACAGCTGTATATTTCAAGAAAGTTTTTTTTTTCCTCTTCTGCATCTAGAAATGGCTGGTCAGATTGGCCTCTACATTTTCCCTCATGAAATTGCAGACATGCTTCTCCCCTGGTTTGGCTGCTGAGTGGTCCACTTAGAGAACTCCAGTGCAAAGCACTGGTGGAAATCTTGAGTTAAAAAAATAACAACTGATTTTGAATTTTGTATGTCTTTTTCTTGGACTCAAATAAATCACTCATGAAATCAAAACCAACCAGAGAAATGTTCTAGTGTCAAACTTGTGGACCACAACATCAATAATACAAAGGGAGAAACATAGACCCAGGCTTTAGCACATACTCTTCTCTTCCATTAGAGTCTTGTTTTTATGTGTTGTGTCAAGATTAGATTAAGAGGGAAAGCATCACTGGGCCAAAACTGGAGCAAGATCAGTAGGAGCTGTTTTCTAGTTTGGGTTTAATCTATACTCTGAACTTTTGTCTTTGAGGTGGGAATACCTGGCCCTTCATTTTAGAGAAATAACAAAGGCTCTTGTATTAAAATAGTATAATCCAGACAAGAGTGGCCTCTGAAATACAAAAGGAAATAGAAGTCGGACTCTAAAGTCAGACATGCTGGAGGCTTAAACTCAACTGGTCAAAAATAACCCTTTCTGGACTCTGTTTGATCTGTGAAAAGAGAATTTAAATATATCTATTACAGGCAGTTCTCATAAAAATTGACATAGAAGAGATATCCTGATGCCTAATAGGTGGACAAATTCAATTTAGCTAAGCAGCCATATTTACTCTTAACAATAAAGGCTTCTTTTTATTGTCTCAAATACAAAAGTATGTACAGAGTTGAAGTGACTGTGTCAGACTTAAATTCAGTAAATCTGATTCAGTCTTCTCTCTGTGAAACACTTTCCAGGCACAGACCCAAGGTCTTCTCTCCATCGGATCCTCCTGCCGGTTTAAGAGTTTAACAACTTCTCTGTCTCCTCTAGCCTAGCTACCCTCAAGCTCAGTAAAATGGTTATGTTTATGTCAAAGCTATGTTGAGTGGTATGCACTCAACATAAGGTTTAAAACGTTGCTTGTCCCAGAAAGAAGCTAGATTAATGGCTACTCATGTGAGTTCCTAGTCTCTACCTGTAAATATGTGAAAATTGTGGAGGAAAATAATCTTCTCTTATATATCGTAGTGTATGTGATGAAAATGTGTGTTTTTTTAAGGTGCTACTTTTCATTTGTATCTATCAAACAGAAACGTCAGAACTTGATATTTCTCTATGAGAAGTAATGGTAAAGAAATTTTCTTTCTGTTCTTTTTTCTGTGCTTTTGCCTTTGTACAGAACTTCCCTGTAAAGCCAAGAAGGGCAGATATGATTATCTTTTCTTCTTCCAAAGCTTTCTAAGGATGAACACTTCCCTGTGTGCTCCTAGTAGCTACTTCCAGCATCATTTCATTACAGTCAAGATGCTCTTCCTTGTGCCCGATCTAATCTTTCCTTTTTCCATAATGTAATGTTTCATTCACAAAAGGCATCAAATCCATTTTCTTTTCCTACGTATAACTAGCCACTGATTCCTCATATCTTGAACAAAATAGGTGTTGTGTGACTTAAATCTGCAAATGGACAAAGTATTTCTATGAAGTTGAAGACATTGGCCAAGCTACTTTTTAATGGATATATGATTGATTATTATCAAAATAAAAACAATTGCTAACTCCCTTCTGGAATCAATTTTTTCTAAGTACTCACCATGTTTACTTTCAAAGTTTGAAACTTCTTTTCTTGAAAACTTAACTACTCTGTGGAATTGTGATATCGAGAGCAGAAAACGGACTAATGTATTACTGTATCACCTCAACATGCCCAATCTTGTCAGAAAATGGACTGATGCAGACTATATAGAAATAAGGCAAATCCTACAATTTGTAACAGGCTTTTACGCTACCAACCATAACTTTAACAAAGCTCCCAGTCAAAGAAAGTGAATTCATGTTTTATTTGTTCAATTATCTAAAGTCATTTTAAAGTTCTCTCAGGATATACCATCCATCCCACCTCATTTTGTTGTTGACATCAATCTGTATATAAAATATTTTAACAGTTCTTGGCATACTGTAAGCTTTTAGCAAGCGGAGGAATGATGATACTGATTATGATAGACTGAATTTGTATCATTCAAAAGTCATAACACGAAGCCCAACACGCAATATGATGGTATTTGGGATATCTTTGGGATATGATGGAGCCATAACTAAAAAGCCCTCACAAATGTTACCAAGAGAAACCAGAATTCCTTACTATTCCCATGGGAGAAAACATACTGGGAAACTGAGAAATTAGCCCTGCTATATATGATGCTAAATCTTCTGGCACTGTGATCTTAGACTTTATATATCTCCATACAGGGCATCTTGTTATATTATCTTCCAAGCACTGATAAAACAGTTGTGATATGGAATATTATACTTTGGAATAATTCTACCCAGTCCATAAAATACATACTTAGTACTAAGAGATTTATGTATATTATCTCATTTAGATTTCAATCATCACTGATAAAAACCACATATCCCATTTTCAAGAAAAATCTAGGCTTTATATAATACTTGACAATGTAAGTCTTGGCTTCTCTAGGACAGTGCTGGCTCAAATAAGTTGACCCCAAGCATTTCATAATTGTGACCACATTATTCTCAATAATATATATTTGCCTAATAAATTATATGACCACTTTATAGTAAATGCCAATAAAACTGATCCTATAATAAAAGAGGTACAACTAAAAATTGGTGGTTGACTCTTGGGACTCAGTCCATAAACTAAACTCATGGAAAACCATAGTCCATTTCTTCTGTATATTATGGAGTTACATAAAATATGAATTTGAGAAAACAGTAGGGAGATGTACTAATTTAAACTCTGTTTAAGTTTGAGGTACAATTTTTTTTTTCTTGAGGAAGAACCCAGAGAAATATCATTAGGAGATAAGAGGGAAGAAATTCAATCCATTCCCTTACCAGTTCTCACTGAGAAGTTTCACAATTAGAAGTACTGTGAATTCCAATAAGATGATAAAATGACATCATAAAACAAAAATACAATCCATTGTGCCTAATGTGATTTGGTGTGATCCTTGCCCCTAAATGTAAAAGAAAGACATTTATTATAAGCTTTGGAGATGATGATAAATTGCCAGAATTTGATATTTATAGTGCTTTGCTATTTTTACCTACACCAGAGCATATATTTGTACACAATGTGGCTCTTTTGACATTCACAGCTACCATAAGCAGGTAGAACAAATACATTGCTGCTTTACAAAACTAAGAATCAAAGGGATTATAAAAGTCAGGGAAATTATTTTTAAGGGTATAAATTGGGATAGAATGTCATTCTGAAATGTTACAGTGATTCAAATCATTACAAATGGAGGGCTGAGGATTTCGCTCAGGTGGAGAGTGGATGCTTAGCACACACAGAGCACTAGGCTCAATCTTTGACATCACAAAAATGTTTCAAACAGTACTTGACAGAAGCACATCGAGAAGGAGATAGTTAAGGGAACTATCAAGTTAGATCTAAAGTGGCTGGACTTTAATAATTGACCTAGTGCACTTCCCAACGACCCATTGATTTAACCATGAGAATAATACTAATTAAAAGGATATTGCCTGCTCACTCAGTCAGCATGGATGAGGCAACACACAAGGGAGCATAGGGTGGTCTGTTGATTTCACATCAAGGAATACAAAACTCTGGCAGCAAGAAATTCCACGGGGGCACACCTCTAGTGGTATCAGGTACAACCTCAGGAAACTGCTGATTCCAGGGAAAGTTTTTAAACTGTGTTGAGCTTCCATTCTTTATTTATACATGATTTTAAAAATCTCTAGCCGCGAGCAAATCTGTCCTCACACTCAATCAATACATACTCTGGTATAATTCAGGGATTGGAAATGAAGACCACGTTTGCCTCTCCCATTGCTATTTGTGTCTCTCCAGAAAGGAAAGGTGAAGATATCCAGGTTGAATCACGACGTTTGAAGGTGGTAGTTTCCGAGTCAGCATGAAATCACATTGTGGTTTTGCCCCTGCTTATTTGACCCATATTTTGCACTATGATCCAAAACTAAGCTCCAGGAAATAAAAATGACCAAGGTGAATCCCACAGAAGAACTTAGGCAACTCCTCTGCTTGAAGTTATATGAAAAGTCAGGATGATGGTTATTCAGAAACATAACTCCTTAGGCTATGTTTATGACATACGGCAATGTTTTTGATTAAAACAAGAGATGCTATACTGCAACATCTTGAGAGTCATTTCCTTCTACAGTTTCAGAGAAGCATGTTTTAAATGCTTGTTTAAACTTGGTTACCACACAAGTTACTGTGAGGGTTCCCCCACCCTGTTAAATCTTGCTGATGCAAGCATGGGAGTGAAAACCATAGCAATGGGTTAGGAAAGGATTAGCCTGGTTCCCCCACCCCATATTCCTCTCCAAGATGTTCATACTGCCCCCATTTTCTTGTTCTAAATTTCAAAACCTGTGAAGATCACCTCTCATCATCTTCGGTAGAATTTTTTGCTTGACCAGTATTCACTTTGCAGTGAATATTCTTTCTGGGCTGATGGCCTCAGCTCAGTAGTTGGCTTGAACCAAGAAAGTTTGGTTCTCACCATGATTGCTTTGACATGTGGCATGTTGAGTGGGCAGTATTTATGGAAAGGAAATAGACAGGTAGAGATGTCAGAGATTAGAGTTCTTCATCTTCATCTACTCTCAACGTGGTGGTCGCTTTGGTATATTTATAGGATATGAGCAATACACTCTGGATGTGGATGTTTCAAAGCCAAGTTGATACCTTAGAGCAAACGTAACTTGTAGCATTAGGGATACAAGTATAGCCAAAATGGTCAGCCAGATTTTATATATGTATGTGTATGTGTATGTGTATGTGTATGTGTATGTGTATGTGTATGTGTATATGCACATGTAATGGATATCTGTATATGTACACATATATATCTGTATGTATATACATGTATGCATGTATATATGTATGTATATATGTATGTATGTATCACATCTATTAAGTGTATTTCCTCTGGATTACATAGTTTTTACTCTACATTTTGAACTTCAGAAAATTCTGTCTTTTAAAATCCAAGTTTTCTCATTTAAAAACCTTTTGTGTTTTATTTTTCCTTTTTGTTGCTAATGCCACTCATGCCCTTGTCACCAATCAAGTTATTCTTTTAAAATGTCTTAAATGTATCAAGAAATATTGATAGTCCAGGTGGCAGTGAAAAAGTAATTGAAAAATTAAAAGCAGTGGTTGTTTTTAAAGTGCATTAAAGGTTTTATAAATACATACATATATGTGCAAGGATCTTTGTTGTAAAAATATTCTGTATCTGTGATTATGGTAATGCCTTATGATGAAGCTGTTTCTATAGAAACAGCTCATGATTCATGGTCAACAGAAAACAAAATTACAGATGAAGTTGTAAGATATACCAGACAGAGAAACTATTAATTTCTGAATTAAAAACTATAAATGCTATCATACTAATGATTTTTGTGAGAAAAAAACTTTTATAATCTTAATAAATGTTATCACAAAGTATATAATAGACCAGAAGACTGAGAATATGAAGAATATGTTCTGAAATTTCCCGGAGGTTGTATTATAAGGGAGGAAGATAAGGCTAAAATTTGTCTTATATGAATGGTCCTTAATTGATATTGAATTTATAAAGACTTTTAGAACTCCAAATTTTCTCATATGACCCAGACACTCTTTCTCCAGCTGAAATCTCTGTAATGTCTACAAAAATTGCTCTATATATTAAATGTAATTTGTGTGGGATTGAAAGCAGATCTCGATACATTTGCGTAGGCAAGGGGTTACAGGTGGTAGGCGGAAGAAACAATAGCCACTGACATGAGAGAATGTTCCAGGCACAGGTAGGATTTCAAATGATCTGTCTCTATGGAAACAACAAAGCCAGCTTTCTTGACTAGAGAATTATGTATCATTCCCTATAAAAATAATAATTTATGAGGGGGAAAAGTTCTTTCCTTAGACACAATGTGTTAGACTAGGAGATGTTACCAAGTCTATTCCCCTTCTTTCACGGTCCCATGTAAAGCCCTTCATGTGGGACTCAGTGCTTGAAACTTTCATGCTTAATCTGCAACAATAAAAGCAAAGCATCTAACACATCTAATCTGCAGCTCACCCCATTTTATGCTGTGGGTGGTCACCCAACACTCATATTAGCTCTCTATACAGGCAGGGATGGAATAGCTAACAGCTACGTAAAACCTCTTTTATTTTGATCTATTTCTCTAGCTGTTTCTCTTCATCATTTTTCTCTGACGTACACAATGCAATGCATGTATCACCCTTTGCCTTCATATATTTACCGTCTAACACCGTCTTGTAGGTACAGGGTTGCTGAATTCTCGCTTAAAATCTTACCCACATGCCAGTTCAGATGCTCCCATTCCTCTGCAGAGCTCCTAGGAGTCACTTTTAATTTCCTCTCAGGAAAGCTTCCTTTCTCAGGGCACAGTGTCACTCTCCCTTCCCCTGTCTTTATTCTGTCTCCTCTCATCACCAGATGCGCCATCTACAACAACTCGCACTGCTCTCACACAATGTCATATCGATGCACAATGTTCCAGAAAGACTCTGAATCACTTCCAGGACGCAGTGGAGAAGAGAGCAGATGCCGCACAAGTGACTTTCCTACAACTCCCTTCTCCTCTGCTCTATAACGACAACTGAAGCAGAATACAAAGATCTCTTCCCTGGGAGAAGTTGATAAGTCTTGTCGGGGTTATGGCTGCCTCGGTAAAGAAACATACTGCTAGGGAAAATTAAAGTTAACTGCATCCCACTCTCTGTCTTAGCCTAGTACTTTATCCCAACAACTCTGACCAACCCACTGAGCCACTGTATTTTGGGGTCCAGGATTTTTCACTATGGGAAATGCTTGATTGTGGACACAATAGGAAGATTCACCAAATAATTAGTTCATTTTAGGATAATCTCAACTTTCAATGTTTTACCTTAATGCACATGTTTTTACTCAATGGACTACCTTAAAATAATACAATGTAGTATCCCCTTACTCTGAAAATAAGCCACTTCAGAGAGAAGGCAATGGTGCTTCTTTACTGGGGTTTCTTTATTGAGAAGAAGGTGGTTCTTAAACCATCACTCATTAAAGAAGCACCCTGAACTCTAACCTCAGTTAACTAGTCAGTCAATAAATAGTAAATCCCTCAAGGTTCTCTCTCTCTCTCTCTCTCTCTCTCTCTCTCTCTCTCTCTCTCTCTCTCTCTCTCTCTCTCCCCCCTTTTCCTTTTTTAATTGAAAAATTAAAGGGCACTGCAGGTATAAAAATCTTTAAAGTGAAACTCCAGAGGAGCATATAAGAGCAGTAATTCGCTCTAAGGCCCAGCCCTGACCTTTGCTCGATTTGGAAGCATAAGCGTCAGGTGGATATCCTGTATACTCTACTGGAAAGAGATGGTATGTAGACAGACAAGTATGTTTCTAGAGCAGTTTCTTTTCACACAAGTGAGAATGTTCAGTAGTTCTATGATACAGCTTGCATTCACAGCTCAGTCTAATCTCTTGACAATACTCCCGTGTCCTCTTAATTCTCAAAATAGTGAGTCACCTGTAGTTCCCAGAACCCTTCATGCCGTTTCCAGGCAGGGCTGCCTATTCTGTATGCTTTCCTCTTGTTCTGAAAGAAGATTCTTCTTTGTGCTTTTAGTCTATCTACAACTGCTAACTACTATTTATCTTCTAGATGATTTCCAGGCGCAGACCCCCTCGTGATGGCTTAGGTATTATTTCTTTATGCCTCAGGGAGATGCCATGTATATAGATATCTATCAAATAATCCTTTACATTGACTGAACAAAAGTGTGTATTATCTATTTTCCTCCATACTTCAAAAAATGACTGAATGTTGGGAACTTGTGGTGTCATTCCCATTCTGGCCTCCATTCAAGACCTGATAAAAGACTAAACATTTAGTAGGTTGATGCTGACTAGAAACACCCAAGATCAGGATAGCTATCAATGTTTCAAAAGTCTTCCAAAAGGCAATTTCCTATGTTTCAAAATTATAATGTAAACCACACTCCCGAGCCCCCTATAAGCTATATAATAGACATAAAGCCTACTTTTTTTTTTACTAGATTCATTAAATAAATGGTCTTAGAAAAATTCCTTTAAATTTTATACTCAGAATATAATAGCAGTTTACCTGGGGGATGTGACTGGTGGAGTGAGGCTTTGGACCTCTTTGTAGGGCATGATGATCTTAACAAGGGTAATTAGCTCACTGTAGATGAAAACTGTATCTTTTCTTTTCCATGTGACCAGCTTTGCCTCCAAGTTATAGCTACTGGTAGGGATCAATTGTTCATAAAGCACATGTGACAGGTGCTATGTGACAGATGATGGAAGGTTCTACAAACTTCCTGTTCAATAGAGAAAACTTAAGGGACTCCAGAAAATTCACAATCGGCTAAAAGCAACTGTTCTAAGCTCAGTCCTAGTCTTAGGAAAGATGAATTCAATGCTCTCTGAGATCATAGAGGAAGGATATACTAATACTGAATCCACTACACACAGGTACCAACTTATCTTCCTTTAGCCCAAAAAATAGCCATGACATTTGAGCCCATTACTGAAACTTAAACCAGTAGAAACTTCAAAGTTCATTTTACTTTCAAAGAATTTTACCTTTTTGTTAAAAGTAACATTTCATTCAGGCATGAGTGCCGAATATGTTAGCAAGTACTTAAGGGAACAGTTCTTAACCTAAGGGTCATGGCCCCTCTGGGGGTCATATATCAGATCCCCCATCTCAGATAATACATTCATAACAGTGGTAAAATTACAGTTATGAAATTGCAAAAAATAATTTTATGGTTGCATTCACTTCAACATAAGGAACTCTATTGAAGGGTCCCAACATTAGGAAGGTTAAGAACCGCTGGTTTCAGGGAAACAGTAAGGCAAAAAGCACCAGAAATGTTCAGAAGCGACACTGAGATTCAGCTCAAGCAAACACCCAGCTTCAATTGCTTATGCCTCAGTCAGTGCTCAGAAAGATTTTAGGAAAATTGAATAAGAACTTCCAGATATCTAGGTCTTGAGGAAATAAATAAATAAATACACAAACAAACAAAAAACCATTTATTTCTGTTCCATAGCAAGTATTGAAATGTATGAGTTTGGTAACAGCAGAACAATATCTCCAGCATGGGTAAAATGGATAACATCAGATTAGAAATATCTACAATACAGTTTTTATCTCAGTATTCAACACAATATAAACAAAGCATCAATCAGGTCTCCTCTGAGGACCATTGATCAGAGTTTCTTGTTGCTGTCTTTGTAAATGTATTAAGGAAGACAAGGTTGAACGATGATCTCATGACTGGTTAAACAGTGCTTCCTGACAATGCCCCACATCACACTCTATCATTTTTGAAGCTCTCCCAAGATACTACCACTCTGGAGCCCTCTGGAGCAGCCCAGTAAAGGCTTGCTGATCGACTTTCTGACCAGAAGAATGGGATGGAACAAGACAGAATCTAACAGTGGGATAGAATGAAATAATTATTGATCTGGCACAGTCTAAATTCCTTAAGGACAGAAATTTTAGGGTATTTGAACTTAGAAGGCTTTAGCAGTCTCATGACTTGCTTCCCTTTTCAGCAGAACTTGCTAATTCCCAGAGAAGACAAAGTCTACACTCAAGTTCCCAAATTAAATACTAGGAACACTTTAAACATTTAAGGTTTACTAGATTGGCAGTCGAAGCAGATGCAGCCTGCTTGAAGGTTTTCAGACTGGTCTCATGTATTTCGGTGTGACCTGATCTTGCTTTCAACACAAACATCTGATCCTCCTGCCTCCATCACCTTATTTCTGGGATTGTGGACATGTGCCACCACTATCAGGTTTTGCAGTACCATGGAACCAAACATTGCATCCTATACACCAGGCAATCAGTCTACCAATCTATCCATGAGCTACATCCCCAAGTCTTGGCTTCAAACTTTGACTTTTTCATGTACTAGCTCTATAGCTTTGGAGTTTGTTTTTGAATTTCTCTCTTCCTATATTTTTCCATGTCTCTGCTTAATTTTTTCAATGTATAGTAAAAAATGAGAATTCTATATCCTTAAATCAGAGTTCAATAAGCAATTAATTTAATATTTGTAAGAATATTTGTAATATTCTACACAGGTGTATTATTCAATAAATATTCATTTTCACTATCTTACATACTTTAAAGCTCAATCTGTTCCTATAAACCTAAGACTGCTGACTTTAATATATGAACTCCAACATTTTAATATCTAGATTGCCTAATTTTAATGTTATTTGAGCATAAAATGCCTGTTATATCCAAACAGACAAAGCAAACTCTTTCACTTTCAGATAGTATATTCTAGTGCGGAAAGTAAAAGAGGATCCCTGTTGAGTTCTCACGTAAGAGAAAGGGATGCTTACCTATTTATTTACTGGTGTGTGTTCCAGCTTTTAATTGGTACTGACTGATTTGCTCGATTTTCAAAGGAAACTTTATTATAACCCAAGAGAATTTATTGAAAGCAGCAAGAATACGTTTGGGATATTTTTAGCACAGCCGTTGCTGGCTGTTTGGTAATGAAAGAACAATTTCAGTGTTCTGTATTGGGAAGAGTAAAAGTAAAGGGTATTCTGAAAGGGGAAAGGGTGGTACTGTTGGCTACTGTGGCCAGCAATTTTTTTCTCTCCACTTAGCAGTAGCTGAGTATTGATACAGGAAGACATCAGATTCTACTAGACTACATCCCCAGGTTTATCTTTAATTAAGAACTAATCTTCCCTTTGAGCCCTGTCACCTATTAGACTAATTAGAAAGTAACTTCCTAGAAAAAACTAAAAGGAAAAAAAGAAAAAAGTTTACTTTCACAGATAATAGAATAATATTCTTCAACTGTGATATTCAAAGTGCTATCTGAACAGCATCAGTTGGCATTTTGAAGGAGGACTAGAAAATATCAACCCCCTGCTTCCAATCCCAAACCTCAGATTCAGAATTTTTGTCTTATGAATCTGAGGCTGACTGAGGTTTGCTTTTTAAGATTGAGAAGCTGAGGCATAGAGGAAGAAGGATTATTGCAGAAAGAAATTCTGATGGGTGGTTCTTTTCTTGAGCCAACTGAAGAATGTATCAAGAACCTATGGAATCTAATATTAAAGTAGCAACATCATGGAATGTAAATGGATATCTGTTCAGTTTAATTTGTCTCTGTGCACCATTTATAAAAACCTGTCTCTCTCATCCCCATCATTGTGGTTGCTGTTTGTGATCCTGCAAGATCATTCACTTCTGTACCCTCAGAAAAGTGAACACAGGAGTGAGGCCACCTCCTGCAAGCAACAGCTTGTTTTGGGTCTGAGTCTGAGTCAGAGCTCTACAAGTATAGTCTTCTGCATGTGGACACTTTGGCCATCCTATCTTTAGCCTGAGGAAAGAAATTGCATTTGGAGTTGCTTCTTGATGATCACACCTAAGGTTCTTGCATGAGAAGGGACAGTTTGCTATGGAAATCAGAACACGGAAAAGCTTAGGGCCTTGGTTGTGTATAGTCAGCATCACCTTTAAGCAAGATGCTACTCAAGGAGAAAATTTCCCTCTGGTACTGGCTCTTCTACTGAGCAGATGGGAGTTATTTTATGGTAATTGCTAGGAATTCATCCCTCCTTTCATTCTTCCTGCCTCAGTCGTATGCCTCTGTGTGTGTGTGTGTGTGTGTGTGTGTGTGTGTAGCATTTCACAGAAATTCTAAAACTAAAAAGATTTAAAGGGTTTAATATACAATAAATGAGAAACTGGAATTTTTTTGATATAAAAGTTTAGAAGATAGTAGCACTTTGTGCTTACTTTACATCACCACAAAGTCTATAATGAGAAAGAAACCTTTCTTTTTGAAACATTAATTAAATCCTTAAAAGAAATCTTGCTTTCAATTATATATAATGTGTGTGTGTGTGTGTGTGTGTGTCTGTGTGTGTGTGTGTGTGTGTGTATGTATGTCTTTCTACATTAGAATTATTCTCTAATGGTAAATTCACTGCTCAGAACAAATGAGTTGTTTTTTTCATTTTTACTTAAATTAATTTGTAACTGATACATAAAAATATACCAATTGTGCAGCATAATGTAACCACAGTAACAAATCTTAGGATTTCTGGCAGATAGTCTTTGCCATAATGGTTTCTTTTTCTTTCCTTAATTTTGGTACAACATTTTATATCCTTAAATCTAACATTAGTTAGAAAGTAGTCTTGGTATGATATTAGCCTCCAAAATCGTTAATATTACAAACAGATTTTGAAATATATTTTACTTAGACTAGCACAAAAGGGACAAAAATTAACAGAGCCCTCGTTCTCCAACCCATTAATTTAATGCATAATTATCATGCCATGTTCCTGGCCATAGAATGGGTTGTAACAATAATGACCAAAAATGTGAACATTAATTAGCAATGTGGTAGTAATGGATTTAACCTACATTTCCTTAACTACTAGTTGTGTTATTTTATTATCAATTCTTATTTTATTTTCAATTTGTAGACATTTTCCCATCACATGTAAATTAGTGTTCATCAAGGTACAAAAGCATGCTTTAAAACAAGCTAAAAATCCCATTTCCCATAGACTTTCAGTTCTACTCCTTGTGTCCAAAGCATGTTTCAGAGAATTCTCTTCTTGGTAAGGGGTTAGTGTAGGAGTAACTATCCCTGTTCTGTACATAGCATCCTCTCAACTTTTCAAAAGAAAAAAAAAACTCTCTGAATTTCCATTGTCCTTAGTCATTTCCAGCATACTCATTTCAGCCCTTTGTCATAGATGAACCACTAAATTAAACCTGAGTCTTGTCAGTAGCTCTCATTAAAAGGGAAAGAATACACAAAGTGAGGTTTCTAATTTTCCAGCTTTCAGTAGTCACTATTTGCCTATGTCTCTGATGTCACGATGAAACACGATGAGTATTTAGGTAAAGAGCATTATCAGAGGCTTATCTATGAATGACTACTTAAAGAACAAAGAAGTGCACATGTCATGGAGTAGTGAGCAGGCTGTACTGTTCAGTCATTACGGGGTGGTGTATGCTACATTTATATGTGGCCCTTCTCAGCCTGGATATGAGTTCATTTCAATGACGAGGCAGAGCTTCTTGTTGTGCAGCTTATATATTCAATATATAAAAGAATATATTTTATAATATAGTTAAAAGAATGCAAAAAACAATTTATATAGATCGTGTGGGAATGCCTGTGTATGGGCTGCACACACATGTGCATGCATGCATGTCTGTATTTGATGTTGGGAGTCCACCTTAGGGCTCTGCAGTTCTGGAAATCTAAGTACCCTAACACAGTGACATAGGGCACTGACAGAGGCACAGTTTGCCTTCTGAGATCTCTGAATATCCTCTATCATAAATGATCTATGGAGATATTTACAAGACATCATATAAATGACTGAACAGGAAAATGCTATCATAATGTGTCTGCATTGACACTAATTGTTAAGCTAATACATTGTCCAATGTATCCGGTTGCATTTATAATCATGGGCCACAGTTTTGTAGGCACATCGTATGGTGCTCTTCTCAATGTTTGTAAATAGCTGCTTTGTGGCAATAGCATGCATGTAAACAGAATATTAGTCTCTTAAATGTCTTTGCTTAGTAAAAAAAAATCCACTTTTTAAAATCAAATTTGAAAAATGGATTTCGTTTTCAATGTGGTAGTCGAAAAATACTTGAAAATATTATTTGATACAAACTGAGACATTATAAAATAGCATTTTAAATAAGCCATTTAAGACAGTGGGTGCTTCAAATCTGCCCCCCCACCACACATTTTATCCTTATACCACCCACTGAAAGATCTATAAATGTATTCATTGCTTCCTGGCATCATCTAAACGGAGGAAAGGAAAATTCTTAAACTTTAGCCTATGACAATAAAAAAAATACCTCACTAGGAATGGAACAAACAACAATAACTGTTGCGGAGAGAAAATCCGAAAGGATCCCAGTTCCTCAGCAAATTTAAATTTCTATTACTGGAATTATTTCTCTTTCTGGAGCGGAATAAAGATGGCATTTTCTTCCTGTCAATCTAGTTGACTGTTCCCTGGGTGGTGGGTTCTAGAAAAGCAACAGGCATTTCCTTCCCTGGAACTCTCACAACTAGAAAAGGGCTTCCCAGGGTGAAAGAAAACAACCAACAACAGACGAGGTTGCTCTGACTTGAATCCCTTTACCACAGCCCCAGAGAAAAGACATGCTATGAAGATGAGCAGAGGGGGAAGGAAGGAAGGACCTATGGTAAAGTGTTGATCCCTTTAAATTAATGAGTATGTTAATCCAGCCCCCCACCTCAGTCCTGTTAATCATCAGATCTCTATTTTTCTGCTCAGGTTTCTAGAATAAAGCAAAGCCACATGATTCTCCTCCAACTTAAAACTTGCAAGCTTCAGGAAGACAAACACATGAGCCCTCGCATGGGTCCAGAATGCCTAGAAACAATCTTGGTCACTTCTGCTGTTAGCAATCCTGATCTCAGCCTGTTGCTTTTGCCACACACTGCGCTGGATTCTGTGGTAGGGAAGGGACACTTGTGCACTCTGTCATCCTAGTGGTTGAGCTGGGTGGGTTGGGGCTTTCAGGTTGCTGGAGCTGTGGAGATTTGCGGGGTGCATAGCTGGCTGCTAACTCCTGGTTCGGGGGAGACCCCAGTGTACGCCACCTGGCTGCCGGCAGATGGTGCCCTGCACATCCCGACAGTCAGGGAGACCCGGCTAAAGTAAGGCTCAGACTCCGCCCCAGACAATCCACCAGCGCAACAGTCCCCCTTCCTTCCCAAAATAGTGCGGAGTACGTCTCCTAAGGAGCACTGCGGTAGCCTGTGTGTGTGGAAAATACAAACTATGGGGCAACCGACAGTGTGTGTACTGGAGTGGGGCGTACGCGTGGAGTGGGACCCTGGGGACCAGGGCCGAGGTGACCACCAATGAAAAGCAGAGGACAGGGACAGGTTCATTTCGCATCTGCGTAAGCTCGGCCCGGCCGCCAAGCCCTTGGGGAGGCCACACTCACCATATTCACTTCCGAGACCATGTCTATGCTGGCGACATCGATCCGCATCCCGACGTCCACCGGGGGCCCTGCCGGGGAGGTGGACCACAGCAAAAACAGTCTTTGAGTGGCAGGGAGCTGAGGGGACATTGGGGGCTTCCCTGATCTTATTACAGACTAACCAGGCTCCCTCCCTACCCCTTTCCCATTGTAGGGGACAGCCCGAGAAAACAGGTGTGGGCACACGCGTGATGCAGTGACAGTGCAGAGGGTGTGTCGGCTTGAGGAGAGGGACAGCTCAGCCTGAGGATACGTCCACCTGAGACTGGATATAGTGCGTGTGTGTGTGTGTGTGTGTGTGTGTGTGTGTGTGTGCAGGGCGTAGTATTGTATGTTTAAAGAAATGGTAAAATGGGGAAGGAAGCATTATATCTGACAGAAAAGGTGAACTAGGGATAGGTTACAGGTTGAAAAAAAAAATGAAGAAGCTTTACCTCCAAAGTCCGGCCGCAAGCGAATGTCATATCCTTTGAGCAGTCGGTCCACTGTCTCTTTCACGTATGACATGTTGCTGGGTTCATTGGAGCTGAAGGGAAGAAGTAGAGACCGTATTCAGAATGATCACAAACAGACATAAAAAAGACCCAGGCACATCTACCACCAAATAACAAGATACATGATCCAGCAGGCATAGGGAAAAAAAAAGAAAAGAAAAACACCAAGGGGAGGAAAAAAAAGGAGATATTGAAGCAGGCAGCTCACCTGTGTGCACAACAAACCATGGCAACCATCACAGGAAAAGAGAGAAGCCCCAAACTCTCTCGATTTTGTACTGTCCACATTACTAACTCTGATGAAAGAATTGTCTTTTCTGCGAAGATTCAAGGAATGCAACTTAGTCGGCGGCTGGGCAGTAATTCCCGAATGGACCTGCGCATGCGCAGAGGGTACTCACTACCAAAAGACACCTTGTGCCTTGCAAACAATATTCCTAGTGGAACAGGCAACAGATTTCAATCCCTTTAAAGTTCCTGTCTGAGGTGCTCCG
Organism: Grammomys surdaster; assembly: GCF_004785775.1. Taxonomy (NCBI): domain Eukaryota; kingdom Metazoa; phylum Chordata; class Mammalia; order Rodentia; family Muridae; genus Grammomys; species Grammomys surdaster. Next base: position 11,165,703 of record NW_021604791.1, read on the forward strand.
CGTTCTCCTGGTAGTCAAATACAACCCGCTGTCTCTATGCAAAGGAGCCAAGGTGCCTGCCTGCGTGTGCCCAGTTTTCCCGCTGTGGTTTGCTGAGTTCCTTTCCCTCCTGTCCTAAGCTTATATTTTTTTCTTTTTCCTTCCCCTTTCTTTTCTTTTTCTTTCTTTCTTTCTTAATTTTTTTTTAACTGAGCTTTCAGTGATCTGGCTAAGGCTGTCTGTGATTGGCATCTTTTGTTGACAGTTACAGAGGTCCTAGAACAAGAAGTCTGGAGGTGGTTCTCTGGTTGCCTGTAGAAGAGGAGGGGAGGGGAGGGTGCTGGAGAGGGGAGTGGGCAGCGACAGCCCGGAAAAGGAGTGGGGGGCTGGGAGAGCAGAGGAAAAGGCAGGGAGGGTTTGGGAATCTGCTAATCTCATCCTCTTCTGAGGTAACCAGGGCAGCCGCAGGCTTGCTGTAGTGTTTGGTGGGGTTTAGGAGGAGAGGGAGAGCTGACCAACTTTTAAATGCACGCTGTATCTTTCTTCCTCATCTCCATGAGTAATTTGGAATGGGAAGTGAAGGAAAGAAGGATGGGCAACCCTGGCAACGAATTTCTTTTTCCATGACCTTTGCTGGCAAATCTTGTAGTTTTTTAGTCACCCAAACTTCTTGCTTATAACTGCCAGTGTGCTAACTCCTGTTGGTGATCCCTAAATAGAACACTGAACATCCTAGGTCTAACATGCATTATGCAGCTCAAGAGAAACCAATCTCCTTTGAAATAAAGAAAGTTAGTAAATGCAATTCAATAAATATCACTAAAACATGTTAGGTGGTTGGAGACTCCGGAATAGGCTCTTGTCCTTTGTTAAATAGCATGTATCAAGTTTTCATTTGATGTTAGGTATTCTGAAACTTAGAGTAAACTTAAGAGTGTTTCTAGCCTACAGAAATTCACAAATTGCTTACAAACATAAGCAAAAAAAAAATCACTTCATCCTTATATTGTCTGTATAGACTGCAGAATTATTATCATACCAAGAAGCATCAGAAATTATCTTAGAGGAGGAGAGAAAATAGACGGAATAGAAAGCTTTTGCCTGGTGAGGAAGGGAAATTCTTCTTGAGGGAAAACAGTATGTACCAAATCTTATAGACTAGAAAGCTTATTTGTATAACTGTATGCAGAAGAGATCTATCGTAGAGAGGGGAGAGAAGAAGTTGACGGTGGGTGATAGGATGTAGAAGAAAGTTGAGGAGATCACTTAGAATTCAGGGAGACACTGAATATTTAAACAAGGATGGCCAGAGTTGGATTTTAGAGGAAAAAAAAATTCTGATAGAACAGTTGTGATGAGGATAATTGACATTTCCCACTGGCTATCCCTTGTTCTCATGCGCACAACAGGGGTCTTCTCATCCAAACCTTGCAAAGCACATGAATAGGGACAATGAAGAGACTGCTCTAGACTACTGAAACCAGTGGTTAATGTCACACTGCTAACAAGTAGTGGGATGTACACTTTAACCTAGAATCCTTGGGCACTGCTACTCTTCGGATTATATAGCAGAGACCATAAAAGCAAAAATTAGATAAGGGAAACAAGAAGACAAGGAAGTTACTGCCGAAGGAAATAAAATAAGATACTGTATAGCTTGGAGAGAAGTAGCAGGTACACTCTTCCTAAAGTATACTAGAGACATCAAAAGATTCCAAGAGTCAGGAGCTAGGTACATATGAATGAATGGTCCTTAAACAATTGTACAATCATTTCAACATGTACTGAATTTAACATTCTTAGAAAAGAAAAAAAGGTATAGTAACATTAATTTCACATATTTGAGCACCATAAAATCCTCAACCCTCAACGTTAAGTCTCAGATTCCTTAAGTCTGCTTGAGAGGATGTCAATTTGTTTTCCAAACATATATGGATCTTCTTTTAATGGGTAAAAGAGAAAATTTATTCACATCTCAAAGCTCTGCTGAAACAGGGAATCTCTGTTCTGTACAACTCTGCAAAAGCCACGCTGTGGAACACAAGCCACTTACACGTTTACCACATTCCTTAGCTGTGCATTTATTCCTTAGATATTTACTGAACATTTAGTAGGTGCCAGCCTTTGTGCTAGGAGCTGATGGTATAGCAGTAAACAAAACAGTGTTCAATTTCCCTTCTCACCTGTGGAGGTTATAAACATACGCAAGTCAGAAAAGAAAACTGTTTGGTGCTCACTGTGGCTGTTCATTTAACTTGCACAAGATTCATTAGAATGCACACTTTCTAATTGGTTATAAAATCCCAAAATCCTTTCCCGGTAGAAAGTATCATTTGTTTAGCAAGGTCTGCTTAATAACCTTGACTTCACCCTAGAGTCAAGATGTGAATTTGGATACTTTAACCCTAGTGTTAAGCATGCTTCTGCCAGATCAATCCTACTAGATTTTGCTTTTAAATTATACTTTCTGCTTAGATAAAAGGACAGTTTAAGAAATCATGTGATAGTTTTTTCATTTTTATTAGCATGTGTCAATGGTATGAGTTATGTTTTATCGTAACATTTCAGGTGATAGTCACCACTTATCATTGGAACACTATTGAAGACAGAACCTAGTTTATCTTAGTCCATTATGTATGAGGAGGGTCTCTGGGAAAATAGTTTCCCAGACCTTCACACTCTTGAAATTATCTGGTTTCCTGATTAGTTTGCATCTTAAAAACAATAAGTATCTTAAAGCCCATCAAATCTCCTACTTGTGCTGGTCACTGGGCATGGAAGAATCATATATACTGCTTTACTCATTATGCAAGACGTTAATGACCTGCATTTTGATACACTGCATTTCTCCTTGACGTTTTAGGAGTCTAAATTTAATCTCCCCTCTTCACACTTTACTAATTTAAAAACAGATATGTTGCACTGAATATATAGAGTTTGTGAGTTGTCTCGGAACTGTGAAATAAATAAACCTTAAAAACTAAAAAGAAATAAGTTAATAATTGATCCAGATGCTTTGGGGATTTTTTTTCCCCTCACAGCCTGAAAAAAGGCAACACTTCCTTCTCTTGTGAAGTTGTTTGTTTCTTCCCAACACCTTTTTCTCCCTTCAGAGCTCAACCCAATTTAAAAAAAAAAAATCTGTCTCTGAAGCCCTGAAGGCCATTGACAAGCTCCGTTCTAATTCCTTCTGTCCAACCTCTTAGAAGAAAATGGAAGAACTTTAAAAACTAGCATCCAAATTAAAATAAAGGTAATTAGAAACACATTCACAAAACGTTAACAAATATTCTTAATATTTCTTTAGACAGACAATAACAAGGAAACATAAGAAAAACTATTGTATTACAGTAACTTCAAAAGTACCAAATGGATCTGAAAAAAGCTGAAAAACAGGAAGAAAGAAAAAAAAAGAAAATAGAGAGAGAGATGAGGAAAATGTAAGAACTGAAAATTGTAACATTTTATCTATGCTTATAAAGAACAAACAAGTTAAATAAAAATTCCTGCAATTCAAATAGCAATTGAAAATGAAGTTCTAAAGTTTAAATGCAAAAGTGGGAGGTCAGAATAAGCCAAGACAAATTTGGATGTAGATAGATAGATAGATAGATAGATAGATAGATAGATAGATACATACATACATACATACATACATACATACATACAATAGAGTTGAGGAAATTTGCTTTAGGGTATAGAAACATATTTAACCTATAAAAATGATAATATTCTGTTGTTTGAGTCTTGTGTAAAGATAAGAAAAACTAGCACAAGCACATATAGAAGCTTGAGGAATGGTCTGGTAAAGCATAAAAGGTTAAATACAATGGAAGTCTATAAGGAAACTTATTATTCATAAAAGAGTATTTTACTTTGTTACATATACAAAATTTTAAGACAAGTAGAGATAAAAATAAAGATAAAATGCAAAACTTCAGAATGCTATAAAAGCTGAGTAGAATCTACTTTTCGTCTTGCTTCATAGAATGAAGTTTAGTGTCAGGGGGCTGGAGAGATGGCTCTTTATTGACTGTTCTTCCAGAGAAGTTAAGTTCAGTTCCCCTCAACCACACAGTGGCTCACAACCATCTGTACGGGATCCAATGCCCTCTTCTGGTGTGTCTGAAGATACCTATAGCATACTCATACAAATAAACATTTTTAAAAAAAGTTTAGTGTGTAGCATCATCTGAAAGACAAAATATTAAATTGGGATTTCCTGGCATCTGGTGGATAATTTTTTTTTGTGTTTAACATGAAGGCTTTGTGTTTATTCATTTCCCCATTCATTTACCAAGTGTATATGTAGGGAGGATGTGGTTTGAAATTATACAAAATTAAATGATAAAACAGTAAAAACATCCAAGCAACCAGTATATAACACGAAGGTAATACTAGGGAAGAATATTTATTCTTTTTACATGTGGCCCTAAAGTATAAAGAAGATGCCTTAATAGAGCTAAATCCTTCTCTTAGACACTGTAGCACACTGAAATGTGATCTGGTGAGGGGCTAAGCCAGGTGAGAAGCATCACCAAAGGTCTTAAAATTGAGGGTGTTACAGTAAGTAGAATTGATGGAGCTTTGAAGAGAAGTTGTATTTCCAGTAGAGGCAGGAATGTGCAGTGAAGAAGGACTGGGAGATGTCGGTGATGAGAAATAACACACTCACCCATGTGTGGTTGACCCTGAACCCTGAGCTAGTGTGATCCAGACTGCTGGTTGGCATGCCAACCAAGCCCTTGGATTTTCTCCATCTGCCTCAATATGCATCTAAAGTCCACATTTCCAATTTCTTATCATTTCTATCTGGCTGCTGTTTAAATTCTTTCATTTATTTTTAAAAATAGAGAATTAATCTATCCATTTGTACTTGAAACGATATAGCAAAAGTGTTACTACTTGAAGAATTACCTAGTTATTTTTGGGGGGATGAAATCAAAGCTAAGAAACCATTATTTCTTTGGAAGTTAAAGAACAATGATCAAACATTTCAAATAGCACTCTACTTTCATCAGTCACGTGCCATTTTTTTTTATATAACATACTAATGTTGAATACACATTGGATAAAGTATTTGGTGAGTTGCCCTTCTTGGATTTGCAAATGTATTAAACATGGGCATAGAAAGGTTTAAAATTTGCTTCAAAAAGGTAAATGCTATTTAATAAAAACTCTCAAATAAAAATGTTGATAGGTAATGAAAGGTCACCAAAAAATAAAGACAGTGACCATGAAGAAAAGGAAATAAATGTCATAAAATAAAAACCTTACATTACATTACAAGAAAGTAAGAATACTTCAAAGTGAGTGTGATTGAGTTAGAGAATGCATAACAAAGAGAACACGTTGCTGGGAGCAGACATGCACAAAACAGACAGGAGCCGATGACACTGAAATGCAATGCCAAGTCTGACAGAAAAATTCCATATAGAAAGCAAATGATGTAATTAGAGAGCATGTTAGTAAGCTAGATAATAAATAGAATCAAATAATTGTGCAGGAGGCATTGGGGAGAAGAGGCAGAAAGAGGAGGAAGAGGAAGGAAGAAGGAGGAAGTATCGACAGAGGAAGGAAGAGGAAGAAGAGAAGGAGAAAGAAGAGAAGGAGGAAAAGGAGTAGGAGAAAGGAGGAAAAATAAGGAAGAAGGTGGAGGAGATGAATAAGGAGGAGAAGGAGGATGGAGAGGAGAAGTAGAAGAGGAAGAGGAGTAGAAGAAAGAGGAGAAGGAGGAAGAGAGGAAGAAGAAAGATACACTGAACAAGAAGAAAAGAGAACCAAAGTTATAAAAGGAGTTATATAACAAGAAATCAGAGAGGAAAAAAGGGTGAGGAAATAATTTAAAACTTAGAAATGTCCCAGAAACAACAAAAATTACTAGTTTTATGATTGAATGGGCTCATTGAATGTTAAGCAGCATTAATTAGCTATATTTTAGTGAAATTTCAGAACATCTTGGGCACAGAAAAATCCAAGATACTTTTGAGAAAAATAAGTTATCTACATAGGAAAGGGAATAACTTGGCATTCTTATTATCAGCAAAGTTAGCACCAGAAGACAGTAAAAAGTCTTAAAAATCACAGCAAGTGTCCAAGTGTGAGCTCTGTGCTCTAACCAAGTAGCACTCCAGTGTGTTAACACTAGAAACTAACTTCTAAACATAGAAGAACTGAGAAAGTGTTGGCTCAACAGATTCTTCCAGCAGAAAAGTTGGTTCCTGTAAAAAAAATGTCATAAATATGAACTGAAAAAATTTTGACACAAAATGAAATGGTAAGCAAATAGACTTTTAAGGCATTATTTATAAAAGAGTGGAAAATTTAAAGTATAAATCAAGAATTTACTCTGATTATATAGGCCAGAGGTACAGATCAAAATATTATCACTTAGAGAAAATGCTGTGAAACTGACAGGTTGTGAAGAAGGAAGAAGCAGATAGTTTGAGTACCATACATATACTTCTTAAGTGTGTGTTGAGTTTATTGAGCATTTGCCACGAGCCAAGAACTACTTTAAGTTTTCATCATGTATTATGCCATTTATAGCTAACATCTCTAAACTGTTTTGATTTTGTCGAGGTCTATAAAAGATCAGATGAGAAGAGTGACTTCCTGTGAGTAACAAGCTCAGAAGTAAAGGGTCCCATAAGCTTTACCTGCCCCACTCTACAGTTTCTGAAAGACAACTGGAGATCATGGGAAGGGCGCCACCCAAATGCTTTCGAACTAAAAAACAGGAGATTTCCTCCAATATGAAAGAAAGGACTGCATTACTAATTCAGTGTTATTTTGGTTATAAAAAAATGAGGGATCATCACACATGAAGGTCTGTGCATGTGCACATGTGCATGTGCACATAAGATAAGAATGCAGGTGTGTCTGCACATCACCTTGAGTACATTTTCACTTTTTAAACAAATTGGTTATTTTATTTATTTACATTGCTAATGTTGTCCTTCTTCCTGGTCTCTCCTCCAGCAAAACTCCCATTCCATCCTGGTCTCCCCTCCACAAAGGCCCCATCCTCTCTTCTCCTTGCCTCTCAGAGGGTGCTCCCACACACACCCACCCACACCCATCTCACCCCTCTAGCATCCCCCCTAAGCACAGGCATTGAGTCTAAACAGGACCAAGGGCCTCCTCTCCCATTGATGCCAGATAAGTCAATCATCTGCAACATATGTAGCTGGAGTCATGGACCCGTTCATGTATACTCTTTGTTTGGTGCTTTAGTCCCTGGGAACTCTGAGGAGTCCAGATTAGTTGATGTTGTTTTTCCTATGAGCTCAAGAGGATTGCAAAGTCATAGGAAGAGTACTTTTCACTTTCAAACTATTTTTATTTCTGCTGCCAAGATTTTTAAACTACACCAATATTAGAATGAAATATTAGAATTGAAAATATAAAATATTTTTAAGGAAAAGAAATATCCCTTCTTAAAATTGAGTAACACATATACTTTCTATAAAACACTCAGAAAGAGACAAAGGACAAAGAAGCTAGATTCCATAATTTTAAATCGACATTATTACTAACATTTTTATAATGGTTTTTTTCTAACTATTAAGAACCAGAAACATTAGAAATTCAAACATAAGTTGGTTGTTTGCTAGAAAGAAATATCCAATTGATTCTTAAAACAGAAAAAAAATGAAAACGTGTATAAATAATAAAAGTAAAGATTTCTAATATTGAAAACTAAAATGTTCAACCCAAATATTTGAATTTAAAAGCAAATTAACCATTTGAATTTTAAAAAAGAATAACCAACCAGTCTAAGCATATTTTGAACTTCTTAAAAAAACAAAAAAAACAATTTGTGGGTTTACTCCTCCAAAATTTCAACTCATTACATAAAATTTTGTGCAAATTTAGTGGAAGTGCAAACTTGCACAACCACTTTGGAAATCAATTTGACAGTTTCTCAGGAAATTGGGAATAGTCCTTCTTTCAAGACCCAGGTATACTACTCCTGGGAATATGCTAAAGGATGCTCCACCATCCCACAAACACACTTGCTCAACTATGTCCGTAGCAGCTTTATTCATAGTATCAGTACTTGGTCTGCTGTTCTTTGTGATATAGTCACAATGAGAATATGAAGTTATTAAGAAGCTGAGTGTCAGAAGAGGTTCTTAGTCCCAAGAAATAGGAAGGCTGAAGCCCAGGGGAACAACTTCAAAGCCTTCTTGAGCTTCAGGATGAACTTGAGTCCATCCAGAATAATTTAGTAAGACCTTGTTTCAAAAGCTGTAAAGATAAAAAATGGATCGGGAATAGCTCAGTGGTAGAACATTTGTCTAGCATATGCTGGGCCCTAGGTTCAATTACTAGTATTGGGAAAAAGTTACATGTCTGGACAATATTTCACAGGCAATGATTAAAATGAGAAAAGTGTGTGTGTGTGTGTGTGTGTGTGTGTGTGTGTTTATGTGTGCATTTGAGCATTACAAATGAATCATTATATACTGCAAGTTTTTTCTTGATGATAGCTGTTCTTTCCTGATTTATATATTACTTTTAGTTTGCAATGTGTTTCTTATTTCAATATTTGAGTTTAGTCCTAACCTAACACAGTCTCTAGTCATAACCCTTGTGGGAGTCTTCAGCATATACTTTTTAGTAGAGCCCTGAGATACAGTTCTCAATTAAGAACATGTTCATTTTCAGTCCCCTCCCTCCTGGGATTGAGCACAGATATAACTAATGTGACCCTTGGCTAGGTATCATTGGAAAGAAATGTAATTTAACATACTTGCCATAATCATACTGCTTTTCATTAAGTTTTGATCCATCAAACGATGAACCCTTTAGGCGTGTTCAGTATTAACATGAGCAGAAAACTTAACAATCTGACAACACCACAGCCCTCGAGTTTAACCTGAGAATTAGAAAGAGATACAGAAAGTATGCAACATGCAAAAGACACCACTCAGCTGCCACACAGCCTCTCTGTATCACTACCTCCAGGACTCTCAGCAGCCTCTCCTAGAGTTTATACAGAAGATTCACTCCACCATTCTCAACTTCATCCTTAACTATAGTTCATATTATTTATTAAAAGTTAATTTTTCTAACCAGTCAGAGAGAATATCATATTGTTTTTTTTTTTTAAAAAATGGCCTCCTTTCATTGAAACCATGGGACATTATTGTTGTAAGTTGTTCCCCAGCAAAAAGAAATGATTTCAGAGTAGGAAGGGAAGAGCATTTTGTAATAATATTTTTATTTTCTTCAGAAATATATAGTGGTTCCATAGCCCACTGAAGTGTTGGTACATCCATTTAATGATTAGGTGTAATAATTTCCCAACACCTTAATTATAACAATATTAAACAAGAGGGGATGATCATAGTGACACAAGCCTGTAATCTTATCCTTCAGATACAGATGTAGATACAGATGCAAAAGATCTGGACAACACAGTCAGTTCCTTTCTCATAATTTTTTTAATGATCAGAAATATAAGGATATCCTTGTTTTTAATAGTTGAGTAGTATTCCATTGTGTAGTATACCACATTTTCTTTATCAATATTTCAGTTGAAGGAACAGCTAGGTTGCTTCCAGTTTCTGCTACTATGAATAAAGCTGTTATGAACATAGTTGAGCAAGTGTCCTTGTGGTACAGTGGAGCATAGTCTGGGTATATGCTCAAGAGTGGTATAGCTGGGTCTTGAGGAAGAACTATTCCCAATTTTCGGAGAAACTATCAAATTGATTTCCAAAGTGGGTGTACAAGTTTGCACTCCCACCAACAATGGAGGCGTGTTCCCCTTGCTCCACATTTTTGCCAACATGTGCCATCACTTGAGTATTTTTTTTTATCTTAGCCATTTTTATACCCTTCAGGGAAGTTTATATGACGAAATCTCAGCACCATTTAGATTTGAATTTCCCTGATGAAATAAGGACACTGAACATTTCTTTAAGTGCTGCTCAGACATTAGAGAGTCCTCTGTTGAGAATCCTTTGTTTAGCTGTGTACCCCATTTTTAATTTGTTTGTTAGTGTCTAATTTCTTTGCAGGCAAATGGATGGAACTAAAAATTATCATTCTGAGTGAAATAACCCAGATCTAGAAATATGTACATAATATGTACTCTCTGGTAAGTGGATATTAGCCATAAAGTATAATGTAACCACGCTACAATCTACATATCCAAAGAAGCTTAGTAGCAAGGAGGGTCCAAGGGAGGATGCTTGAATTTCATTTAGATGGGAAAATAAAATAGATATTGGAAGTGAATGGAGGGAGAAAACTGGGTGAGGGAGGGGATGGAAAGGCGAGGAGGAGGGATCAAGTGTGGGGAGAATAGAGGGAGAGAGAACTGGGAAAGGGAACTGAAATCCAATGTGTACAGAGTGGGAGAATCTATGGGAGAAGCCAGAAACCCAGGACAAAGTTAAATACTGAGGAATCTATAAGGGTGACACTAGCTAAGACTCCTAGCAACAGGGAAACCTAAAATGGCCACCTCCTGTAACCACGCAAGACTTCCAATGGGAACAGCAACCCACCCACAAAACCCTGAAACTGTTGATCCAAAAATTGTCCTGCCTACAAGATGTGCAGAGACAAAGATGGAGCAGAAATTGAGAGAATGACCGACCAATGACTGGTCTACCTTGAGACCCATACCGAGAGAGAGAGAGAGAGAGAGAGAGAGAGAGAGAGAGAGAGAGAGAGAGAGAG
>NW_021604791.1:11176389-11212844 GCF_004785775.1 Grammomys surdaster
GAGAGAGAGAGAGAGAGAGAGAGAGAGAGAGAGAGAGAGAGAGAGAGGGCGCCCATCCTTGACATTATTCATGATATTGCAGACAGGAGTTTAGGAGAACTGTAATCTGAGAAGTCTCATCCAGCAGTTGAGTGAAAGAGATGCAAAGATCCACAGCCAAACACTTGGGAGAACTCTGGGAATGTGTGCAAGATGGGGAAGAAAGATTGAAGGAGCCAGAGAAGTCAAGGACACAACAAGAAAACAACTAATACAGAATCAACTAACCCAGGCCCATAGGGATTCACTGAGGCTGAACTACCAACCAAGAGCATGTATGCAACAGACGTAGGCTCCTACACTTATATAACAGATGTACAGGTTGGTTTTCATATGGAAACCCTAGCAACTGGAGCAGAGGCTGTCTCTGATTCTCTCTCTGTTGCTTGCTTTTGGAGCCCTTTCCTCCAGGCAGGCTGCTCTTACTAGCCTCAGAAAGAGAAGATGTGCTTAGTCCTACTTAAACTTGAGATGCCAAAGATAATTGATATCCATGGGAGGTCTCTCCTTCTCTGAAAAGAAAATGAGGGGGGAATGGGAAGGGGAGATGAGAGGGAGGGACTGGAAGGAGAGAAGGGAGGGGAAGATATGAGAGGGATATAAAGTAAAGAAATAAATTAGTGAAAAAAATACAATGATAGAAATAGGCTTGTTTTGTCAGTTAGTAGTCAGCAACATGACTTCTGTGGGACCAAGAAAAAAAAAGCAGTATTTTGTAAAGACATTTTTCCTTTTTTTTTTTCTTTTAAGGGGATAAGAATATAGCTCATGGTTAGAGAAGTAGTCTGGTATGTGGAGCAATAGAGTTTGACCTCAGTTCTACAAAACTCCTATGAATGTTTGGTTTTGCAGTTTTGTTTTATTTGGTTTAAGGCACCATGCTGTGCCTTTAGCTGTAGGAAACCATGCTCCTGGACCTTTGTGCATTTATGGGTCTTTTGTTTTATGAACTCGTCCCTTGTTGCCATGTACCTAGTATCTGATTAGCGTTAAGTTGCTCTGCCCACTTTAGTCCTGTAAACTAATATGCAGGCCTGCCTTATTCACCAGGTGGCTTAAACTTCTATTTGACCAAACTTTTTCTATAGCTTCACTGTTAACCCAATATATAATTTTCCCACTTCATTATAATCCCCAGGAATTATGTCTATAATAGCATCTAACAAAAATTATGACACACTATGGAAGCTCAGATATGTCTCAAATAAAATAAGAACGGAATACACAAACAAAAACATCCCTGGTACAATGGAATAGAAAAGCCACAATAAGTTCTATTCTTAATCACAGAAATTCAGCGTGTTTCAAAATTCCCCTGCTAGTCTATTGCTAATATAATATGTTGAAGGACAGCAGGCAAATCTTTACAAATTAGGACATGCAGTTGCCATCCAACCTTTCTCATCAATGTCTATGAAAACGAATAATATCCATTTTGCATTTCACGGATAAAAAAATTTCATGCTGAAACATTACTTACACCTGGATATAATTCAAAGGCTGTTCAATGTGGGATTCTCTCATGGTTTTGCTTTTCAACATGAAAAGACCCTGAAAATAAAATATTTGTTTAGACTAGTTCATTTGGCACTTTTATTGAGTTGAATTGACATTGGAGAGCGAATGTGTGTTATGTGTACATGTGTATCTCTGGGAGTGTCTCTGTATGTGTAGGTGACAGCACATGTGTATAATGTTTTCTACACATAAAAACCAAGTCCAAGAACTCCTAAAGCTCTCAGATTCTCTAAAGAGATTTGTACTTTATGTGCTACTGAGATAATTTATGGCCAGAGCTCCTAGATAGCTTCAGGAAAGTGGCTGGTTTCCAGGGGAACAAATTGTTAATTAGAAGGTTGAAAAGTTCAGTCTGACTTCTCACTTCCTTCCATTAGGAAAGAAGGCCAAATCTTCAGGTGATCACCAATGTTTATTGATTAAATCAGCCTTAGGTTCTATAAGGACTGTTTTAGAAATTCTACAAAGGACAATTGCAGAGCTTCTGGATTGATTACCAAATGGAGGTGCTTGTATGGTAGGTAGCTAAACAGGCTCTGGAAACATTGGGACCTTCCTCTATATGTTGCTAAAGGCTCATTTCCAACCTCCTTTTCCAATTTTATATTCTACAATGAATAGTTGATAATAAGAAAATCACTCTCATGAGTTGCATGAGCTATTCTAGCCAAAGCTGAATTGTAGGAGGGGCAGTTATGGAAAGTTCTGATTTATATTCCATGAGTTAGGAGTACAGAAAATAACCTGGACTTTCAACTGCTATCTGAATGAATACTGATTATTTTGTGTTGTGAGCCTTTATAACCCATAGGAGCAGACTCTTTCTCTAAGCAAATGATCATAGAATTAAGTCACAGAAACCCAACTTTTATCTACTGAGGAGACTGATGTGGGTTTTGCAGAATAAGGAGGACATTGAAGAATAAAGATGAATATTTTTCCTAAACATAAGAATTTGTAGAGAGAAAATGACAACTTTTCATTACTTCTTGAAAGACAATATAACACACTTCTCAGTCTAAGTAGCAATGTAATTCCGTTAAAATACAAACAGCTTCTTTGAAAACATGGTATGTTAAAAAATAATGACAATTTTTCAACATACCAGAAATCTTATAATTATTTATATTTATATCTATATATATATATACATATATATATATATATATGCCAAAAAGGATGATTGTTCCATCCTAATTTTCAACATTGATTACAGAAACTGTGGAATCTTGAAAATTCAGAAGAAAAAAAAAGCCAGAATCTTGCCTAATAATATATGGTACCATTATAGATTATGGAGTCAACTGTAAGAGATATTAAGATTTCTGGAAGTTTTAGAGTTAATGAACAAATAAGTAAAAAGAACCCTGGATACATCCATATACAGAAAATGAATACTAGGATGAGAAGATTCATATACTTAACTACTCCCGAAGTTAAGCCTTCTATGTAATTCAATATAACATTAAACCATTAAATTTGCCATATATCCTGGCATAATCTTGCATCTGAACCTTTAGGAAACGGAATTATGGGATTAAACTTGAAGCGCTTATGGGATACACAGTCAGATGGGAACCAGCTGAGCTATAAGGCAAGACATGTTTCAAATATAAATTAACAGCAAAGGAAACTTCAAATTAACAAAGACCTTGAATAACTATAAAGAAAGTCAGTAAATCAATGAAAGAATGAGCAGTATATCAGAAATTCTGAACTCAAATGAAAAAAACGTAAACACCATCTGAAGCCACAAAAAAGGTAAACAGCAACCAACTATTAATTCATAGGTTTGTGATTAATTCTAAAAACATTTTTAAAAAAACCCTTGATAACCCAATTAAGAATTCTTAAGAATTGAAATGAATGAGGATACTGAACTTAATTATCTAGCCAGAAAATGAAGTTTCTTCAGTACTGAGGCTAGGCATCACTTTTTCACACCCATCCACCCCCAAATCTACAAGAAATGTCACTCTTCAGAAGTTCAGTTTGTTGCTCGACTGAAAATAATCTACATGTTTACGAATGGTGTGTGTGTGTGTGTGTGTATGTGTGTATGTGTGTGTGTGTGTGTGTGTGTGTGTGTGTGTGTGTGTGAGAGAGAGAGAGAGAGAGAGAGAGAGAGAGAGAGAGAGAAAGAGAGAGAGATGTTGTAGCAAGCTCTGAGCACTTAGAAGGAAGATTAATAAATCATAATACATTCTTATAGTGTTTTTTTTATAGTGGTTAAATGAATGACATGAAGTTACAATTTTGAGACAGACTCTTAAATTTTCCCAAGTCCTTTCTAATTAGAGTGACTTGTTGCATGTTTTGAGTGTCAGAATTATAAAAGCAATGTTGTAGACGACTTTATAGCTGACATGACTAAATATGTAGTGTAAACTCCAGGACTTTCAGTTTTCTTGTGCTTCTATGAAGCACAAAGGAAGGAAGGAAGAACCATAGCATGAGAGAAGCTAAGATGCGCAAGTCACCACTGGCATAAAAGCTATTCAGCATAACCTTATAGAAGAAAGAATAAAAAGTTCTTATTTTATGAACTTGTATTGATTGTTACAGAAACTAGGATCATCACAAAAAAACAATAAAATATATGGGTCTGAATTATACGTAACTAATAAAAAACAAATTTCCAATAATAATACATATAAATATAAAATATGAAACCACTTTACAGGTTATTTATTTTGTATACATATTTGATAATAACATGAATGTTCATGGGACCATGGATAAAAAATTAATATGATAGTGACTTTCAGAAATGAAATCAGAGGTGTGATATGGTTCTTGTAAGTCTTTGTTTATACTTATAATGTTTTGTTTTATATTTTCAATTCAGAGTAAATTTTATTAAAATGGTAGAAGATACAGAGTCTCTAGATGGTTGTTATTTCATTCTCTCTTGTGAGAATAGGTTTTTATTTAAAAATATGCTAGAACCTTCCAAGGTAACTCAAGTGGTTAAAAGTTTTGCACAATCATGAGGATGAGAGTTTGGGTTTCAGCATCTGCATTACAAGATAAGTTTGAGCAAGCAGTAACCATAGCTTAAAAGACGACAGAGACAAGATCACTGGTGATTCTTTTCTTCTAGCCTTGCAGAGAACATGTGATCATCAGGTTTAAACACTGACGGTGACTCAAAAGTATCATGCAAAATGACAGAGGACACCTAACACCTTCCTTTGGCTTCAATATGTATCTACAGCCACACATACACAGACATTAAAAACAAGGACCTTTTGAAGAAGTCACATGGAAATGTATTAAATCCATTACTGTAGAAGCTTCTAAACACACACACGCACACACACATGCATGCAGGCACTATACATATATTCACACATACCTGCATATACTTTAATATATTTATGTTATATACTATACACATATGTGGTATACGTGTTTGTGTGTGGAAAATGGAGTTACCCTATAACAGAATGATAAATTGACTAGAAACCAAAGGGCAATACATAAAGACAAAACAAAACCCCAAAAGTCCAGTATCAGGAATGGGCTATCTCTGCTGGAACTGTTGGCCATTAAGGTCCCATAGACCCAAAACATTACTGCCTGTTGCCAATGCTTTTGGTTACATCCTAGAATGTAACAGTAAGACATCATTGTTGAAGACAGCATATGCTTGAATATAGGACATAAAGACTATTGATTCCCTTGGATTCTTCATCCCTTCTGGGTACCTTTCACAGTGCTGAAAATGTGACTATCAATTTTGTCCAGGAGTGAACTCTGAGAGCTACAGTGATGACTGGCCTGGCAAAATATAGCTGCTGGTTTAGTAGTGGCATGAACGTCACTGGAGTAACAAACCCTTTTCAGATTAGATGTAATACCTGTTCCACAAGATAAAATCTATGCCTACCTTCATTTCTCAGGCTATGAACCTGTGACTAAACAATTCATAGTCCCTAGAGGAGAACCTATTATTTCTGCTAAGTTGACACACTGTTAAACTTACTTCTAGTGACTTCTTATTATACTCACAGATTGGTGTATCTTTTAAATGTTGTCTGAAAAACTTTTTTTTTCAATAGTTGATCAACACAGAAACCCATAATTGGTCATGGTGCAGAAAATAAAGAAGTTTGGGAATTCTCAGCCCTGTTTAGGACATCTATATTACATTCCTTTCTGAAAGAAGAGGCAGGAAAATATTGTAAGAGCCAGAGGCACTCGGTGACTACAAATAAGCAACATTTTCTGGATACAGCAGGGCATTTACACATATAAACTTATAGAACAGTGGCTGTCCACCTTCTTAATGCTGCAATTCTTTAACATAGTTCCTCATGTTGTGGTGGCCTCAAATATAAAATTATTTTTGTTGCTACTTCATTATAGTAATTTTGATTACTGTTAGTAATCATAATATAATTATCTGTGTTTTCTGATGATCTTAGGAAGCCTTTGTGAAAGGGTTGTTTGACCTCCAAGGAATTGTACCCCACAGCTTGAGTATCACTGTTATAGGCATTTTAACAACATGTATCAGACTTGTACAAGCTCAAGCCAGACAAGATTTCAAGGAGCCAGGGGAGGTGGGCAGGATATCCCACCCCTATTTAAGAAGCTATTGGTAATTGATAGTTTCTGGGAGAGGGAGAGTAAGTGTTCTTTAAAGGTGTGGGCATTCACACATGCTAGGACATAGGGGGAACACAAACTGGACTTGATGGATTTTTGCTGTTGTTACTGTTTTAAATTATTTTAAAGGATATAAAGTTGGGTAAATAAAAAGGAGGATGTGAATTGGGAAGGAGTTAGAGGAGGGAGGAAATATGATAAAAATTACACTACAAAATTCTCAAAGAACTAACTTTTTAACTGCAAACATTAAAACAATTAAATCTAAAATACCTTTAAAGATGAATTTTTTGATGACTAGCATGGTTTTTGGTTAATTTTCCAAATGTATGATGGAAGATTTAAGCAGTGTTCATTTAATAATCATGCAAAATTAGACTTAGACATCAACCATAAAATTTTAAAATGGCCACCTTTCCCTCTCTTCACTCAGAAAATGTATCTTACTTGCAGAGTACGAATGTATGAGCTGCTTTGATATTGGGATCTCTTTTTCAAAAAATGCAATTAAGTACAACATTTAGACAAAACCATTCACAGGTCTCCCACTTCCTGGCAGGAGTTTTGAGACATACTCAACCCAGAGACCAGGTGTGTGGGTTCATAAACCATTCAGTTGGGAACAGCATGCTACTGACGTCTGGTGGTTCTTACGTTTCCCAGTCAAGCGTGATCATTCGCCTCACCTTGGACCTTGCCCTCATGATTTCTTGCCTAGGTTTTAGCCCCAGGCAAGCAGTATATGAGTGCATCAGGCCCACAAGCTTCTTGGTGCCAGTTTTTCATAGGAACTCCTGTCCAGACAGTTCACAGCTGGGTTGGGTGCCTACTGGAGGCCTTACACCCTGAAGCAGGATGACAGATTGAGGGCCAGCTATACCGCTGGGCTCATTTCTGCAGCAGCAATGATAATTGAAAGCCTAGAGCAAAATTAGAGACTTTGAAGTTTGTCTCTGAACTTCCAACTCCTTTATTGTTAATATTTTCTCATTCAAGTACGTTTCTACTTATCTTTTAGATACCATGACCTCTGGACCATCCACTGTAGGAACTATATACTTTTATACCCTTATTTTTACTTTAACTAAAACTTAATCACACCCAGTGTGTTAATGTGCTAATGTTTTAATATACTTAAGTATTTAATCTCCAACTGATGATGGACTTTCTCTCCATCAGTGGCAATGATTTTTAAAAAAGTGTCAGGTTTAACAAAACAACAGTCCAATGTGTTAGTTATTAATACAGCTAACACTTTGTTAGTATTTGATATATTCTGAACACTCTTCAAACTCTCTTAACAGGCATTAGCACATCTCATCCTCGCTAACAATCCTAAAAAATAGGTGCTTATCATTGTCCTTATTTTGCAAATGATGACACCTAGTTACACAGTAAGAAGGTGTTGCTCCTCGGGCTTCTAAGACCATAAGTAGGTAGAATATGTAAAATGCATCAATATTCCAGCTTTAAGAGAGATTTTGTGTGGGGAGAATTGGCTAAATGAATGCAATATACAGTGGTGACCTGATTCCCCAACAATAAATGGTAGCAAGGAAATGTGACCAGATTTCAATTGATCATATTTATTTGTCCTAACAGAATAAGGAAATCTCTGCGTCTCTTATTGAATTTCTTTCACTAGCATGTAACAGAATAATCACTGTGCTATCACCTCTCAACCTTGGAGCAGGAGTTGGGCCCTCTCTCTACTGCTGTTAACAGTTTATAGGTATGATCTTCAACTTCTCTACTTAAGTTCTCGGAGCTTTATTTTTCTTGCATGTAAATCAAAGCAGAAAATTCATATTTTCAAATGTTCATTTGTCCTTTGCAATAAGCTTCCTATACCAGAAACGTACACAACCGTGTTTGCATCTTTTCACATTGACAGAATTATTAAATAACACATTCCCAAGGTACAGCAAGGTTCAACTTTCCAGATAGTCTTGCTTTCCTTTATAACCCTGGCCAAGGCAAATGCAGAATCTTTTATTCCAATCTTAATTACTAATGTTAACATTCAAAAATACATTACATATCACGCATTAAAATTATCTATCTATATCTATCTATCTATCTATCTATCTATCTACCTGTGTTTACGATCCATTTATATTTCTCTATCAATGTATCTATGCATCTATGTATGTATGTATGTATGTATGTAGCAATGTATGTATGTATGTATGCATGCATGCAACTGTCTGTCTATCTATCTATCTATCTATCTATCTATCTATCACATTGGGGTGTGTGTGTGTGTGTGTGTGTGTGTGTGTGTGTGTTTTGAAGAATGGCTTGAATGGAGTTTAAGAAGTGGGGAGTTTCAGAGAGACTTGGATGGTCAAAGCTGTTAAAATGATAAGGATACAAGGTTCTCAGCATTGATGGCAAATTGCTGAGTCACAGACATATTTGATGTGACTGGTGGCCCTAGAGTTAGGTTGCTATCGTTGCTGCTGTGGCATGGATTGGAGCAGAACTGCTGGGTGGAGTCCAAAGGAAAAAGGGTAGGAGTGACTGGGTACAGACAAACAAATAAGCAAAGGATAAAGGGCAGGTCCAGATGGATGTGTAGAACAATGGGCAGATGGCAATTCACGAAGGCCACATCAACAGTAAAGATCATGCTAAGCTGAAAACTAGGAGAAATGTAGGACTTCTCAACCTGTTGGTCCTTGATGCAGTGGGGGCTTTCACTATTACAATGTGAGATATCTTTCTCTTTATGTGGTCTAGGTGAAGAACTTTGTTCTGGGTTATTTTTTAAAAACTTGATACAAACCAGAGTTACCTGGAAAGAAGCAGTGTCAGTTGAAGAATTACCTCTACCAGCTTGGATTGTAGGCATATGTGTGGGTCATTTTCTTGATTAATGATCAGAGTGAGAGATCCCAGCCCATTGTAGATGGTTCCAGCCCCAACCAGGTGACCCTAGTTTGTATAAAAAAGTAAGATAAGCAAGTCATGGAGAGAAAGTCATTAAGGAAGATTCCTCCAGTGTTCTTGATTGAGTTCTTGTCCTGATTTCCCTCATAAACTGTGACTGAAATGTGTAAGCCAAATAAATCTTATCTCCAAGTTGCTTTTGGTCATGATGTTTATCATTACAATTAGAAGCAAACTAGGACAAAGTTGGAGCCTTTCCTTCATCTGGTGTGTCTAAATAGACTTTGTGCCTGGTTCCTTTGACAGGATTTTAGTATATTAGTGTACTCTTACTGTCCCAGTTTACCTCAATGACTTTGCATGGTGACAGATGGTGTATTTTACATGTCCAACCCAGGAACAGTCTTTCTTCAGCCTCATAAAAATCAAAAGCTGCTTCTAAAACAGAGTCTCTAAAAGCAAGAGGAGATCTGAGCAGTGGTTGTTCTATATGATATGGAGTAACCTGAGGACAAGGCAGAGGTGATCTCAAATACTTTATCCTTTCTTGTTCCTACCACTTCATCCCTTTCATGCCATTTCCCAATTCTTCTCTTCCTCATCTCTATTTATTTTGAGTTAGGGTCTCCTTCTGTAGTCCAAGCTGGCCTTGAACTCATGGCAATCCTCCTGTTTCAGCCTAGAAACTAGAATACTAGAGTACTAGAATTATAGTCACAAGTCATTATTTCCACCATTAAAGATTATTTCTACTATAATATTCAGAGAATGCTCTTGTTTTGGTTTCATTGAGTTGGTGGAGGGTTATGTTTTGTTATAGCTCTCAGCAGAAAAAAGTACTTATTGCTCTTGTACAAGACTTGGGTTCAGTTCTGAAAGCATTGACTTTTTAAGAGTGGGAGAAGGCTAACCCTAAGATCTATGAATATGATTCCTTTTCAAGTCTTTATACCAACTTCTGAGTCTGGACCCACGTTAACCAGCCATTCATTCCACTGCTGCTGATTCAGTTTGGAAAATAGAGTATACCCTTAAGGTAGATGGAAGATGGGTTCCTGTAGAAAGGGCCAGAGATTTCCAAGTTAGCAGCAAAGTAGCAGATGTTGGAAAGGTGAATGCACATGGAGGTAGATATGAAAGTCGAAAGCTCAGATATAAAGTGGAAGACATAGACAATGACAGGTGAAGGGGAACAGCAAATTGGCTTCTGGGAAGACTCATTCCCAGTATGAAATTCTAACATCAAAGTTCACTGCATCCTGAACATGGATCAGGGCAAATCCTAGCGAGGGTGAGAAGCAACAGGAATCAGAAAGCAAGGAGACACTCAAGGATCTGTGTGGAAAACTGCAACCTAGGACACTATGCCTGGGGAGATGCCACTGTCTGGGCAAGAACTGAGACGATCCAGATTCAAATCTTGGTTGTGAGCGAGATTCTGAAGCTCGATGTATAAAGTTGGACTGAAGATGAAGTCTTTCTGAATGATCTAACAGAGCAGGGTAATGATTCTTACTTCAGATTGTCTCGCATGTAATGTTGTTGACCTCGGCAACATTTAAAGTCCCACGCTCTTCATTTCATTCTGGTTAATCCTAGGAGAGGGCAGCAGCATTTGATTTGTAAAGGGTACAGATGCCCATGTCATGCTTGTGGGCTTTTAGTGGGGGAAATGGTACCACAGCTCCTGCTTCACTGCTCTCTTCTCTATGAAGAGGAGGCCGTGGTAGTGTAGGCCACTAACTATGGAAGTTTCCTTGAATATTCACCAAAGCTAAGACTGAATTAATGTTTGTCGTACAACAGCCAAATTCACTTCGAGGCCAGCAGGAACCTGATGGAATGCCAGCTGCTGCAGGTGAAGAATTCTTAGTTTATCTGCAGGCATGTGCACATCCCATCCAACTACCTTGTGTGAGCTACTTGGCAATGCTATCGGCGCTTCCAAGGCATAAATATATTATTCCTTTAAAAATTTACTAATTTTTTTTAAAAAAAACTTACACCCGTAAAAACTACACAGTTCTGCACTATGAAATCTAAGTAAAAGCCAGGTGAACAGTGTCTAGGTATTGACCCTCTCTAAGGAAGAGTCCATTGTCATAGTCAAGACTCTTAATAAATTCTAAAAAGCAATAAAAGAATGAGTGTGGGAGCTGGGTGTGTTGCTGCACTGCTTTATCCCCAGCATTCAAAAGAATGAGGAAGACAGATGCTACCTGGACCAGACTTGGAGCACAAAGTGACTTCTGATTGAGACAGAGAAAAGATTCTTATTCAACAAAACAAATCAACAGCAGGCCAAGCATGGGAACAATGTACTCCCTTGGATGTAGACAAAAGACACAGAATTCTTCCCATATTTACCCAAACAGGATTATTTAAAATTTGCCATTTATTATTACTTTAATCTATAATGCATTTCAAACGTATAAAAATATTGTGGCCAAATATCATCACATAGCATCATACACAGTGTGTTTTTTTTTAAATCAGAATCTAAGGTATAACATTAATAAATCAGTATATGAGAACATGCTTCTGAATGCTGTATTTACATCTCACAGGTCATACATTTCAGATGGAAAATTAATCTGGGGTGCTTCATTGCTTAATCAATGTTTATACAACCATAACTTTAAAGACAGATGAAACAGATAAAAAAGATTGCTAAAATATTGCTTCAGCATCAATCAAAATTCCATGGTCCTTAAGCAACTAATATCTAAAAAACTCACTAGGAATGCAAATTTTCCAATGGCAAAGGTCTTGACTAAGACAGTGGTAAAACAGCAGCATTAGAAACCATGGATGGATGGATGGATGGATGGATGGATGGGAATGATACCAGCTTTGTACCTGCCACAAAGTAAATATAACTATGTTTGCAAACTACTACAGTCAAGAACATACGCTCTGAAGTTATTGTATAAATACACACTTATATAGTCAGTAATTTACCAACACAGGTAATTTCTTATCTCTTAATTTCTTTTCTCAAGAGAAGCATTATCTCTTGATCTTCCTCTTGGTTCCTGGGGAAACCACCCCCTGGAGTGTATGAGCATTGTGTGAAAGAATGTAACATCATACAGAGAAAACTGAGATTCTCAGAGGAGAAGGGAATATTGCATGATCCTCTGTCAATTCATGTTGTTCCTTACTGGAGGTGTAACTCACCTTTCATATTTTTTTTCCATGAAAATTTCAGGAACTTCGGCTGTACACGAATCATTTAGTCCCATTTGCACCCTTGGGACTGATTGACCTGTTATGATTGATCTGTGTGTTGGGACTCAAGTTTTGCTCGTTAAAATATTCCATAAGGACTTTCTGTAATCTGAGACTCCATGTAAGCCGAAGGATCTCATGGAGAATTTTCTACATTATTTTCTTCTTTATCTATTGAACGAAATACTGTTAGAAGTCCAGATACTTCATGAAGAATATATTTTTTCATATGCTAGGCTCACTGATAAGCATGACTTTTTCAACTGAGGAGCAGAACAAAGAGTCCTGGAAGGTGCACTGAAAGAATACTATAACAAAATACCAGGTATTTTCAGGTTTTGAGACAGGGATGATCAGGGCTTCAGGAGACTAACACTGAAATGGTCACGTTCCCTTGGAGGGCTGTTGTGATCCTGTACCAGTAAATAGAGTTGGTGGTTTGTTTGTTTGTTTTTAAATAGGTAATCAGTTCAATTCCCAACCCACATGGTGGCTCACTACCATCCTAAATGTCAGTGTTGGACATATGATGCCTTTTTCTGACTGCAGTTGGCAAAAGACAGAGTTGTACACATATATACTCTGCAGCCAGATAAACCACAGCTAAAATTAAGAAAATCCATTAAAAAAGGTTGGAAACAAAAATGGTACAAATTTGTTCTTCACATTCTGTCTCTCTAATTGATTCTGCAAGAATTTATTTTGAATATTATTTTTCTATTTCAAGATCTTCCTAATGTTCATGTGATTGACTTTCTGTATAAGAATTAATATTAAGGAAATTATAATTTACTGAACTGTGCACATTGATGAAGTCACCATTTTATTCACATCTTTGTGTTTTAATAAAAGCATTAAATGATAAAAAATCTTATAATTAGTTATAAAATAGTGATTATTACACTATTTCCTGCCTTCTTTTCTCCACCGCCCACCCCCACCCCCACCACCCCTTCCAGCTTTTTTCCAGTATTGCTAATAATGTACTGCAGATCCATCTGGAGAATGCAAATATTCTTTTATTCTCTCCTGTCTTTATTACTGAATAAGATCTGAAATCTTCCAACTGAAATTACAACTTCTCTACTTTTATGGTCAAGTTGTAAAACATATAATTTTGTGAATTAACTTCTTGACATAATCTGAACTCTGAGAGCTTTTTGTCAGTTGCCTTAAGCAGGGTACCTGTAATTAAATTCACTACCAAGATCATGTTCTTTTCTTTTCATCGTTTTTGAGAGAGTTATAGTACGTACCAGCTCAGGCTAGTCTTCACCTGGTGGCAGTTCTCCTGTCTCAGCCTCCCAAGGGCTAGGATGATAGGCATACCTGACTTCTTCTTTTACAAAAATAAATAAAATAAATTGATGCTGTTTCAAGCATAGACGTTAAAGCTTAGTAGATGGTATTTGCTATTAATATTGAAAGTTTAAGTATTTTATACATTTAAATTGTATGAATTTAAACTGTAGGATAAAGATGTCACAATTGTGGTATTTTTTTAAAAATATGAGTAACAATATACAATCTGAGAACGTTATATTTACTAAAAAATAAATATATACATATATGCAAGTGCAAAAATTAGTGATAAAAGAGGTCAAGTATTTGACAGAGAGCAAAGAATATCATATGAGATGGTTTGAAGAGAGGAAAGAGAAGTGGCAAGTTATATAATTACATTGTACATTGTAAGAAAAAAAATGATCCCTCAAAATAATCCCTCTGCATCTAGTCTGACAGTCACAATGCCACCAAAACCGTGTTCAGTACTTTAAGCAATAAAAACCTTAGACATTTGAAAGAAACTCCAATTATAAAGTAATGAGGGAAAACATTTTATTTTTCTCAAGAGATAACACTTATAACTTGGCATTCTTTTTATTCTATGCCCTGCCGTGTGTGTGTGTGTGTGTGTGTGTGTGTGTGTGCACATGTCCACTGGACTAGGAATCTGCATATGCCAGGCAAGAGCTGTACCACAGAGCTCATCCTCAGCCATTTTTAAACTTCTTGCTGTTCTCTGAGACAGAACTTCACATATCACAGGCTGACCTCAAATAGGCTGTGTATGCAAAAGGAGTCTGGCCTTGAACTCTTGGTCATCCTCCTGTGCACACTCCCCAAATTATTAGTAAGTACCACTACCCCACCCAGAATTTAATTAAGACGAAACACAAAACAAAAGTGGGCAATCATTTTGTTGTAACCAAATCCCATCCATTCCTCCCATGTTGCAGAGATAATTTTCTTCTAAGTTTTTCAGTGGGATGCACCACTATTGTCACTGGACGAGGAACCTGTAGTTCCCTGTAGTTCAGGAACTTTGTAGTTTAGGCAGCCATTCCTATCAACAGTATTACAAGGGCTAATTGGGCTCCTGAGCTCCATGATTTTCCTCACCAAAACTAAAACAAAGTTTAAAAAATCCTTTCTGGAATTTCCTCATTCTTGATTTCATCATCACAGCTAAAACAGCTTACAATTGTACACTTGATGAATAATTGCATCTATCTATCTATATCTATATCTATATCTATATCTATATCTATATCATCTATATCTATATCATCTGTCTATATCTATATCTATATCCATGTATATAGATACCTGTTATCCATTTTGTTAAGATATAAATGTTTTAAGTGTTAAACCTCCTCAAATTGAACCACACCTATCTTTCTGTCTCCTTGCTCCATTTTTTTTCTCCATTCCCTGGAAGCTTTGTTCTGATTTATTTGTTACTGACTTCAACCTTAATTTCATAGTGGTAAAAAAGAAGTGGTTTGTTATTATCTCATCCTCTTGACACTGGTTTGGTTTGCTTTGTACCCTAGCTGTGGTCAGCTTAGAAATGTTCTGTATCAGCTTAGAAATGTTCTGTATCAATTGAGAACATTATATGCCACACGTATTAGGTCCATATCCCTCCATATCCGTAATAAGTTTATTATTAGTGCTATTGATTATCTTCTATATGTTCTTGATAGTTTTTATCTATTTCCTCATTAGACACTGAGAGGGGTGTGTTAAGATCTCCCACTGAGTTCTGTGACATGATTATAGGTGTCACACACAGAAGTTTGTGTGCTAGGAAGTCTATCTTCCATTTGTAGTTGTTGAAATGTGTAGATGTTTGAAAGGAGAAAGCTTATGGGAGGTCCTTAGAACAACTGGGAGATGGTAGGCATGGCAAGGGTGGGAGAGAGGAGAAGGGAGGAGGTAACGACGTAATTACATTTCAGTCAATTTAAAAGACAAATCCTGTCATTTCCTTTTGTGATGATTCTTCTTGATTGCCAACTGTAGTTATTAAGTATACATCTCAATATGTGGTTAAGTATATTCTCTCAACTGCTGAGGGACAAAATCATGTAGCAGCTTCTCCCAAACTGAAATATTACTTCTAGAAGGAAGTGTAATGACTATTCCTGGTTGTCACCTTGACTATATCTGGCATGAACTACAATCCAGAATTGGAGGGCACATCTGTGATCCAGATCTTGAGGCTGGAAGACACAAGTTTCCGACCTGGATCTTGGCATGGAGATCTTGAGGCATAGTGGGCAGGAAAAGCTTAGGCCCAGGCAAGGACATGCCTTTAATCCCAGGAGACTGAGGCAAGGAGATCTCTGAGTTGAAGGTCAGCTTGGGACAAAGCAAGTTCCAGATCCAGGCGTGGTAGTACACACCTTTAGCCTGGGCCACACTTTCTGCTGGAGACCTACATAAGAACATTGGAAAAAGGAAGATTCACTCTTTTTCAACTTTCTCGCATTTACTTGTCAGCACACTTTTTAGAACCTACGTCTACAGAAGACTGGCTGAAAACAACTAGCCTCGTGAGACTGAGCAACTACTAGACCTACAATTCACAGCTGCCCATTGTTGGGTTAGTTTGACTGCAGACTAAGTCATCACAATAGATTCCCTCAATATAGAGAGACATCCTATAAGTTCTATGACTCTAGAGAATCCTGACTAACACAAGCAAGAAGACAACTCATCTGGCTGAGGCAATAAATGAAATCCACAAGTCTCTGCAAAGTTGAAACTTAAAGATTCACAATCCGGAAACAGTTGCTAAGGAGAGGAGAACGTCCCACCAGTCACCCTCCTGAAATGAGAGTCTTGCATGAAGCTCTGGAGTGATGAGCTGCCCTTTCTGGTGTAGCACCCTTGCTACTCTCACTGTCTTGTGAATGACTCTCGGTCACACCAGTGTAAGAAACCCTAACAAGCCCATTGCTTCTCCCAAGTGCAGTATGGTGGAATCATTACTTTGGCCCGCCACTGGTCTCCTACCTGGAGGCAGTAGACATTTGTTCTTGTCTACCCAGGAAAAGCCATTCAAAAATAACCATGGTGAATATGGATGGTGCTATCTAGTCATACACTGGAGCCCAAATAAAATAAAGGAACAAAAGAGGACACCCACTTTGGACATTCTTTCCCTCTGCTTCCTGGCTTCATGAGCTGACAGTCTTTGCAATTCATTTCCTGCATGATATTGAAGCCATGGACTAAAGTAAATGTTTCTCCCCTCCCAGGTTGTTCAGCCAGTGAATTTAGGCAAGAGTAAGTCTAACTAATACATTGTTAGCCTTTAAAAATTCACATTAAAGATGAATTCACAAAATTAATAATTATAACCTCCAGGTGAGTGTATCTCTTTCTCAATATAAATATCCCTCTTTATTCCTCATATTTCTTACAGATAAATGACTACCTAATTTTAATACAGGAACGACCTGGTAGATACTCTACGTTAACGTTTTGGGTCTTTACATTTAAAGTTTCTTTTTAGTGACAGATACTGGAGCTTTGTTTTCCTACTCAGTGCAGCCACATTTTGCTTTCCCTTGCATTATTTATACTTATATACAATGTGAGAATTGACACATTTGGGTTAAGTCTGACACTTTTTAAAACTTTTTAGCTATTCCACTTATTCTATGCCATTTGGATTTGTTTATTATAGAATTTTGAGTTTTCAAGCAAAACCAAAAAGTGCAAACTTTTTTTTGTAGAACCTTTGGCCAACATATATTGAATGCTTTGTGATGGATAGTCACTATAATTCTAAATCGGACCGTAACCTTTAAAGCCGTGTATTAAAAGTGAGTGACATCATCTGATTTTATGATGCTTTTATATTCATGACATGAGACATATTACAGGGCTCCTAAAACTTATATCTTTAATATTTTATGTGGAAAATTTAACACATTTTCCAATATTTATTTCTGTGATTTTTGTGGGCTTTTTATTCTATCAGAATCAAATGACAATATAATATGTCCAATGCCTTCTCCAAAAATCAGAACAACAGGTTAATGAAATCTCTGCAACTTAAAATTAAAATCTATGGTCACAATTTGATAAACCAAAAGGAAAAAAAAAAGAAAAATGAAAAGAAAAAGAAAACCACACTGCATTGTAAGTCTTGTAAACAACCCAACCTAAGGCATTCCATTCTTAAAAAAATGTTGAAACAAGTTGGGAAAATGGCATTTCATTTCGCCAATCCAGGCAAAATTAGAAGATGTTATCACTCTATGGGTCAATTTGAAAACACATAACACTTCAAATCTGAATGTGCAGGTTTTAAGTACATAATTTTAAAAGAATGATTAGGCGAAAGTACTGAAAATGTATTTTTTTAAGTAAAAGAAGGAAAGAGTGGAAGTACTGAAATTTGGCTGTCAAAAATCTAGAATAGACAGGAATAAAAATTAAATGAGGACATGGTTAGACTTCATCACTTGCTGCTTACCTACTTTAAGATTTAGGTAGATTTGGGCGTTACAGCAGAAGGATCAGTTCTGAACTGAGACCTAGCAGAGGAAACAACATTCTCCTTGATTAGTCAGTGAGTTTTCTGGCCATGGGCTCTTGACTTTGGGTTGGACCACAGTTCCAAGCAGAAAGCTGCTGATACCTCTATGTTGCAGCAGTGACCACATCTTCTCCAGTAGGTCATTATTATAGCTCAAAGGGCTACACTGGGAAATACAGTTAATGCCCTTTCTACCCCAGCAGCCAGCACAACATTTCTGATACTCTAACTTTGTCGTGACTGAGGAAGCTTCCAGTCCAGTTCCTGCTTAAACTGTGTTTTATGGCCAAAGTATATAGTGTCTTCAGTAGTAGGGTCTGGAATTTTACAGTAAAACCTTATTACTGAATTAAAATCTCCTAATAGACATGAAACTTTAGGAACAAACTTATTCTCAGACCTAAGCTCATTCTTAAATCAGAGATCAAAACAGCAGAATAAACCTTTAAAATTACATGTATTTTGGTGATTGTACGTCTATGTTTATGTGTGTGTGTGGGGGGGGGTGTACCAATGTATGTATGAAGAGACCAAAAGACAACTTATAGGATTAGATTCTCTATTTTCTACTATGCAGGGTTGAAGCATGGAGTTCAGGTCACTTTAGGCTTGTTAGCTAGCTTCTTTATCTGCTAAGCCGTTTCACCTGCCTCTCCCCTCCATAAAAACCTTAAAGCTGGTTATTGTTGCAAGCAACGTAATGCCAGCACCTGAGAGGCTAAAACAAGAGAATTGCCGTGAGCAGAAGGCAAGATCCTCTCTGGAAAAAAAATATTGTACAAGGAGTTGAAAACTGTGAATCAAAGCCTCAAATTGTTTTTAATTATAGAAATTTGGGGGAAATAGGGTTTTCCAGTTTTGTTTCAGTTCCCCTTCCAAGTGATGTGGTGCAACAGGGTGGTTTCTATGGTTACATTTGGCTTTGAAGTTGCAAGATGCCAGCAGATATGATATATGCAAGGTCAATACGAATATTTTTCCCTCTCTGAAATCTAATTCCATACTTGCTTTGGTATCTGAGAAGCCAGAAGTATGACAAGTTGCCTTTGGTTTAAGCCCTCTACATAACAGTAGGCTCCTCCCTGATTCATTCCTTACATAGATAAATATGAAATATTTAGGACTTGAACCCTCGAAGAATAAACAAGTCATCATCCTTACTGTGGGAAACCTCAATAGGAAACTATTACGTAAATGATTGGCAGATGTTCTACAACTGTCTATAGCAAAAGATAACAAAACGCTTACCCCGAAGGTCATAGATTCTTAAATGAAGTGCTATGTAAACTACATTGTAATAGATGATATTTTACGGGTAGATAAAACAAGAGGATATCTCTGTGACTAATGACACAGGAGGCTATGTGTATGACTGAAAGATTTACTAGATTCTGAACATTGTCACTAAAAGGAAAAAAAATGCTTGTCTTATCTTTTTGTGTTATAAGACAAATAAAAGTAATGTACAGTTTCATGCTCTCTATGCATCTTATTGTCATTGAACTTTTACCCATTAATTCATTGCTTTCAGTGAATAAGATTTTTCAGCATTGAATTTTTATGGTAAAGAAAATGTACCAGTCTTTTTATGCCGATCCTACTATATTTTTAATATTGTCAATTGTGTTAAAAGGTCTCCTCTGTTCTTAGGCATGACACTCAATCCCTTTA
Source organism: Grammomys surdaster (assembly GCF_004785775.1). Classification (NCBI taxonomy): domain Eukaryota; kingdom Metazoa; phylum Chordata; class Mammalia; order Rodentia; family Muridae; genus Grammomys; species Grammomys surdaster. The sequence goes on from NW_021604791.1 coordinate 11,196,194, forward strand.
ACTCTCTTTTAAATTATGGTAATGCCACTCCATACAGTAGCCACCAGATGGTAATGAAGAGCAGTTTGGCTGCACACAGTACCACTGGGCTCTGTTCAGGCTTCACGAGATTGTGTAGAAGATTAGTTCTGATCACTCTGTTCAATTGATGGCAGGCTGGGTATACCTATGATGCTCAGATTGTTTAGTTTACGTGCCTCTGACTTGTGTGACAGGTTCTGTATCGAGAGAGAGAGAGAGAGAGAGAGAGAGAGAGAGAGGGAGGGAGGGAGGGGGGGGGAGGGAGGGAGGGAGAAAGCAGACAAACGGGCATAAAATAACCCACAACCTCTTTTTCTTAGGAGTTATTTTTATTTAAACATTTGAAATGCCAGAATGCTTGTGTATGCATGTAAACGCCAGGCTGAATAGCTGTTTCATTCTAATTATGTGTATTTATGAAATATTGGTCCCTTCATTCACACTTTAAGCTGATAGAAAAGCATACACTATGTAAATCCTTTCATATGATTGCAGAAAATACAGACTAAGTTCTATGTTTTGCCTTTTGGACCTATTTAGTTGACAAATATACCCAGTCACTGGTGATCTCCCAAAGTTGATAAGGAAGGCCTTTAAGGTTTGGGTGGGTATCTTCATTTTATTGGTGTGTGTGTGTGTGTGTGTGTGATGGGTGTCTACCAATGCACTTGATTTGGAGGTACAGGTGCTCATGACCCACCTGTCTGGGTTCTGGGAATCAAGCTCAGTTCCTTTGCAAAACAGCAAACATTCTTAAACACTGAGCCATCTCTCTAGCCCCCAAGGTAGTATTTCTTTGGGAAAGGTTTAGATCATTTGTTATATTTAAAATATATGCTTTAAAATTGAAGTAGTTAAGTAATTATGTTAAAAATAATTTTCTTCTATTTGGTAGCAGTTTTTATTTTCCAAGGTTTTATAATACAGGTGCAGTATTTGATAAAAAATATTGAAAGAGACCAACTTAAAATATGGTAACTAATTTAGTATATTTGATATTTATGCATGCTCCTGTCATGTATAAATATGTCATGACTATTTCACAAAATTCATCAGTTAAAGACAAATAAGAAGATAATCTGTTATAAGTGTCAAGGCTCTTTAGAAACTTAGCATCCATCTTTGGAACAAATCATTGACACTTGAAAAGCAGGAAAATATATAATTTAACTAAAACATCAAAATATTAGGAGAACCTAAAATGTTAGATGAATATTTAACCTGCTATTCCTGTATTATCTATGCCACCATTCTCCAAAGAATTAGAAGCAGTAGGGTATAGATAATCTATTATCTATCATCTTACACTTATCCATACACATTTAAAATTACTTATTTTTTTTTTTATGAATGGTATGAGTCTGAGTATGCTGGGGCACAAATAGACTAGAAGGTGTTGGAACCATCAAATTGCAAGGAGTTGAAAAATCACCCAATGTGGATTCTGGGAATAGAACCCAGGTCCTCAGCAAGAGCAGTAAGTTCTCTTAACCACTAGGCTACCTCTCCTCTCCAGCCCCATGCATCCACTTTGAAGAACTGACTCCAGTCAGACATAGAGGTACACATCTTTAATCACAGCACGCAAGAGACAGCGGGTGGGTTTCTAAGAATCCAAGGGCATTGTGATCCAGGTCAAACTGGCAACAGATACACAGTGAGATTCTCTCTCAACAATAACAGAACTAACAAATGAGCTGGAAAAGCCTAAGATGAACTATATGTGCTGGGTGCTTGATCGTCTAAGGAAAAAAAGTAATATTGCAACCCAAGACTACAGCAGAATCCCTTTTCCAGGGCAGTTAGTCGTTGTCTGCAGAGGTCTCCAAACCACTGGATGAGACACAGCCACAGCATGAAAAGTAATCTTATTTATTCAGTGTCTGATGAGTTTAGTTTTAATCTTATCGCATGAGATTGGACTCATTCAGGGTGACACGGCTGTAGAATAACTTTAATTTTACCTATTAAAAACAACATTTTGTAGAAACATGTAGAGTATTTTACCAGATATATGTATACAGTGATTTTGCCCAGTTGACATCACAGTACTCATTAAATGGTCTTTAGGGTTTTGTTTTGTTTTCCCTTGTGGAATGACGTGGGCTTCTAAAACATGTATAGGGTCATAGCTACACGTCAAAGACAGTCACCGAATATCTCTCAGTATTTTTATCTTTATGAATCCTCTTTTCACAAATCTGTTAAACATTATAACTTGCTTTGACCAATAAAAAGATCCTCTGTATTTTGAAGATTTTTGTTAAGAAGTCTCTTGCTTCAGCGTAGCTATTTGGGAAAGGCAGACAGTATCTAAGGAGTCTCACTATCCTGAGACCACCATCTCGTAAGGAAGTCCAAGCTAACTAAGGCAAGAGAGAGAGACAGAGAAGGAGACGCAACTAGCAATCGAGCTCTCCCCCATTGTTTCAGATAGTCCAGCTAGGTGTCTGTCGTATAAATCTAAAGCAGTGTCTTACTCCCCGAACAGGCATAGGTCAGTCTCACTGTAGCAGCATCCATGGAGAATTGCTATAGCCGCACTACAAACCATTGTTTTAATACAGCAAGTTTTATATTGCATATGGACAGTTGTTCAAAACAAAAACTAACACAAACAACAACAACAACAAAAACCAAAACAAAAACCAAAGCAAAAAGCAACAGCAAAGTCCCAGGAAATCTTCAACATCCTCATCCTTACGACTGTGGCTGGAAAATGTTGACCTCTTCCTTATTTCCTTCAGATATTTTCTCACTGAAACAAGGCATTGCACAGTCTAAGCAACGATCCTGGCTTTTACTCTATTCATTCCTTCTTTTCATGGATACTAGCTATCTAAAATTTTGTGGATTTTCTCTTCATGCAAATTCGCTCAAGTGGCTAGATGTGTGCCTGTGAACAATTCACAGTGTTATCTTTTACTTTGTCCATTTTAAATGATTATCTTCCCGAAAGTATTTTTTCTGTTTCTTATTTTTGCATACATTGTGTCAAATATCTCTGGACAGATGAATGGGTTCATAGACAGGTAGACGGATCTTATTTCCTTCATTTTAATTGCCACAGAAGTCTAATGTTTGGGGTAAGCATGCTCCCCGAAAGTTGTATGGTCCCTAGCGTTGTGAGCATGGCAGAGCCTTTAAAAGGTAGGAGCTGACTCGAAGACATACGTTGTTATTTGAGGCATCATTTTCCCAAAGGGATCCAGGTGGTTCTTACAAGAATCTGGTAAGTTATCATGGTGATGTGATGAGAAAAAAATAGAGTAAGTCTGGCTTGTCCTTGTTTTGTTTTGACTTCCTGTCTCAGCATGTGACCTGCCTCTGTCATAAACTCCCATCAGGATACCACTCACCCACCTTGTGATCAAGTAGTATCCTAACTAGAGCCAAAGCTATGCTGTCCTGGGTATAAGCTTCCAAAACTCTGAGCTACATAACGAAGCCTGAGATACTTTGGTATGGCTAAATTAAAGTGAAACAGTGAAGGACATAGAGTTATGTCACAGCACTCTATGTCTGCATGGAATTCCTCATTCACTTCCTCATGGAATATTGATTTCTTTATAATTTTCTGCTATAACAATTAAAAACACTCCCCGTGTTTCCTTATACAAAAGTTTGGAGTGCTTTAATAGTCTTTGAAATAGTCATGAGGTTTCTTACTACACACAGCATTGTACTTATTATATAGAAATTGGTAACAACTTCAATGTTTTTTAGGATCTGTGGATGATGCTTAAAATTTTTTCCCCACTAGCTACTGCCATTTTACACTAAGTAATTACATAACTTGATAATTGATTTCTTTAGAAACTTGGATATATATATATACATATATATATATGTATATATATATATTCACATGAATGTATTAACAGAGTTAAGAGAGTATTTATTCTAGTACTCAGAACTCTATAGGAACTTTATAGAATAGTTATACATAAATAATTATGAACTTTTGGAGGTGTTTCTGTGGTGGTTTTAATGAGAATTCCTCCATGGACTCTAGCATTTGAACAGTTGGTTCCCAGTTGGAGGTGACTGGGATGTTTTGGAGGAAGTAAGTCACTGGAGGTGACTTTAAGAGTCTAAAGACATGCCATTTTCAGTTGTTTTATGAGGATCAAGATGTGAGCTCTGAACTTGTGGCTCCAGCTAACATACCCCTGCTTTGCCACTATAGACTCTAAGCCCCTGGAATTGTATTGCAAATAAACTCAACCTTCTGTAAACTGCCCTGGTCATGGTGTTTTAGAAGGGTAATCAGTAAGACTTCTGTACTCACTGTGAATCCATTTAATTACTCAAATTCTAAGAAAATAATTGTCTGTTATTAACTACTTACAAAGTAGCAGACATTTTGGTGATTCCTCTCTCCAGTTCACTGATGTCTTACTTAGGGTTTGTATTACTGCACAAAACATCATGACCAAGGAGCAAGTTGGGGAGGAAAGGGTTTATTCAGCCTATACTTCCTTCCACATAGCTGTTCATCACCAAAGGAAGTCAGGACAGGAACTCACACAAGACAGAAACTTGGAAGCAGGAGCTGGTGCAGGAGCCATGGAAGGGTGCTACTTACTGGATCGCTTCCTCTGGCTTGCTCAGCTTGTTGTCTTATAGAACCCAGGACTACCAGCCCAGGGATGGCATCACCCACAATGGGCCCTCCACCCTTGATCGCTAATTGAGAAAATGCCTTACAGCTGGATTTCATGGAGGCAGTTCCTCAAGGGAGGCTCCTTTCTTTGTGATAACTCCAGCTTGTGTCAAGTTGACACACAAAACCAGACAGTGCAATTGGCCTTTAAAATGTATTCTTCATTTTCCTTAGAAACCATCAGATTTTCAAATAAATCAAAAGTTTGTATTGGAAATAGAGCATTTCCTATGTTACTGTGGGATTTTAGAGACAATTAAGTTCAAAATCAAAGTGTCGGTGACTAACTCAATTACAGATAAATATACAAAATATTTAGTAATTAAAAATCTCTAAGAATGTTGACTTTGTGAATTTTGCGAACAGATATATTATTCAGATAAGATGCAAACACCGTCCAAATTTTAACTTCTTTTTCAAATAATCATACTAAAACAACTAAATCTGTGACAAGTATATGACAAAAATAATTGCTAGGACAATAGTAACCATTGATATCGTGAAATGCTTATGGATGTAGATTCTGTTAAGATACCCAGAGTAGGGGAAGGTCCTACACTGTGGCTGAGACTCGACACACTCACTATAGAAATCACCAGGGATTGAACTACCAAATAATCTAGGAATCCCACTGCTGGCTAACAGCAACTATAGTAATAATACAGTCTGCTGAGAGCATTGTATTTCTTATATACAATGTATGGAGAATTCACATGACATTATTTCCACGGCATGTTTGCGGGGATTCCTTGATTGTTTTCCTAAAGGAGAGAGGTTGGTTTTCACCAGAATTAGTAAGGCAGATCTCAACGGGGATGAGATTAGCTGAAATATCCAACAAAGGGAGAAAGAACCTGTAGAGACCATATCCAGAGGTTAGGCACTGCCCCAGGTAGAGGAATGGGGCCACCTACCTTTCTCAAAAACTTTAACTCAGAATTGCTCCTGTCTAAAGGAAATACAGAGACAAAGAGTGGAGCAGAGACTGAAGGAAAGGCCATCCAGAGACAGCCCCACCTGCAGATCCATCCCATCTGCAGACACCAAACCCAGTCACTATTGCTAATGCCAAGAAGTGCAAGCTGACAGGAGCCTGTTATAATTGTCTCCTGAGAGGTTCTGCCAGAGCCTTACTGATACAGATGCGGATGCTTGCAGCCAACCATTGGACAGAGCATGGGGACCCCAATAGAGGAGATAGGGCACGGACTGAAGGAGCTGAAGGGGTTCGCAACCCCATAGGAAGAACAACAATATCAACAAACCAGACCCCCAGAGCTCCCAGGGACTAAACCACCAATCAAAGTATGCACATGGAGGGACCCTGGCTCCAGCTGCATATGTAGCAGAAGATGGCCTTAACTGCATCAGTAGGAGGGGAGGCTCTTGGTTCTATGAAGGTTTGATGCGTAGGGGAATGCTAGGGCAGTGAGTGAGTGGGTGAGTGGGTGGGTGGGTGGGTGGGTGGGGGAAGCAACCTCACAGAAGTAAGGGGATAGGAGTTGGGATAGGGGGTTTTCTGAGGGGAACCCAGGAAGTGGGATAACATTTGAAATATAAATAAATCCAATAAAAAATTTAAAAGGCAGATCTCTGACTAAGGAAGGCACCAATTATTTGTCCAGTCATAGTTATTGATATGCTGTACACCCTGTGTTGTAACAAGAGATAAACACGAGAATGGCAAACAGCCAGCCTGAGACTCCCGATTACAGTCCATAGGAGAAGAATATCAGAGATGGAACTATGGGGGTCTAGTGAGTTCCACAGGACAGCAATTCAAAATGCAGACTCCTACAGGAGCTCACAGCTCTCCACTTTATAGACACTGTATGCCTTCCTTTGGAGAGAAAAATATTAAGAGATTGAATTAGATAAGGAAATCCCCCCCAGAACTCTTTTCTAACTTTTCCATGTTAGCATCCCACTAGTCATAAAAATTTGAACAAGTCATTAGTGTTCTAAGCAGAATGCAATCGTATGGACATTACTTAGGCCATTGACACATATCATATGGAAACAATACAGTGCATCATATTAAAGGAAAAGGACACACACACCCCAATAATTAGTAATTGTTGTTTTTTTAAAAGGCCTATTCCAAGTATTTGTTTTTATTCCATAAAACAAACCCTGCTTAGGGTTCTCTTTCAAGTTGTGAAGGAAACCACCTCTCTGTCTCTGTCTCTCTGTCTGTCTGAATCTCTCTTTCTCTGTCTCCCTGTCTGTCTCTGTCTCTGCCTCTGTCTCTCTCCCCCTCTCTCCCTCCCTTTCTCCTTTCCGTCCTCACTCTCTGATATTCTTTTCCTCCATCCCCCACCCCTCTCACTTCCTCCTTCCCCTCATCTTTCTCTCCATACTTCCAAGCCCCCCAGGCCCCTCTTTCTCTCTCTTCTTTTCTCCAGCCAATCCCTCCACCTTAACCTCATACAGCTGTCAACTTCTGGAATTCAGTCAGTTCCAATCTGAAGGGGAAGTGTTTCAAGAGGTAGCAGGTCTGTATGCCCCTAGTTCCTGGGTAGAGTTGCAAGGGGTGGGGTGGGGGGTGGGACATAAGTGCGTTGAGTGGGGTAGGGCAAAGAAAGAAAATCTTTAAAACACTCTCCACAGATACCTTGACAGCATTCTCCATAACTGTCCAACAATTTGGCAAAAAGTCCGCCCAGGTTAGTAGAAAGAATCTCCCCTTCCCTTAGTTGCCAGGCCACCCAGTGTCCTGCCCCTTTCCCTCTCCCCCCACCCGCCCCCAAACGCGAGGTCCCAGAGGCTGTGGTACCCAAAAGAGTTCTCGCCTCTTTGCCAATACCTCCCACCGCCACGCCCCGCAATGCCTCTCATCCCGCCCTTTCTCCACCTACATTCTCCGCAGTGGGCACGGGCAAGTCCTCAAACAACCTATGAGAAAGGCGCTTCATTGTTTCCAGCAAAAACCCTCGTGAAGGGAGGGAGAGCAGCAGAAAGAAGAGAAGTCAGCTCAGGCCAGTGGCAGGGGACCCACTTGGGGTTGTGGAATCTCTGACCTGGAGCAGGGATCAAGGACCGTGGGTAGCATCCCCTGAGTTACAGGTTGGAACAAACTTGCCTAGCTTCGCGTGGCAGGAGCTCCCAAGTTCACCGGCGAGCAACGCTTGCAGGCTCGACAAGGTGCGGAGCTGAGCGCTGGGCTCCTGCTCGCACTGGGCGCGAGCGGCGAGGGAGGGGGCGGGCGCGCAGGTCCCGCCTCCCCTGGCCGCGTGCACACACACGCCCACCGCGGCTAGGCTGGAGGAGCGCGGGCGAGTGTGAGCGCGGGCGAGTGTGAGCGCGAGTGTGCGCACGCCGCGGGAGCCACTCTGCCCTCTCCTCGCACCCTGCACAGGGCATCTCGAGAGGCTGGAAACGTGAACAGGCTTAAAGTATGGCATGTTGCGAAGATGGTTTCTGTCCAGAAGGTACCCGCGATCGCGCTGTGCTCCGGGGTCAGCCTTGCCCTCCTGCACTTGCTGTGCTTGGCGGCATGGTGAGTTCGGCTGGGGGCGGGGGGAGTCGTAGCATAGGGGGTGCATGGGGAAGGTGGGCCAGTGTCCAGATCCACGGCACCCCTCTAGCCACTCTTCTTTCCCCGAGTGAGCCAGATCTTTCCGTCTTCAGTGCCATATGGGCTGAAGCCAAGCTTTCCTTTGACCGAGTAGACTCAGAGACCACTGGGAAGTCGGGGGCAGGAAGCGCGGGTACTGGGGTACGTGCTTCCTGAGGGTACTTGCAGTCTGGGGGGGGGGGTGCCTGCTGCCCAGGGATGCTCTTTTCCTGATCATTTTGGTTCTCTACTTCCCAACCCCCAACCCTCCTTTAGCTTAAGGCCAGCGACTCTTTCCCTAGAAGGCAACCCTTTTCCACCTGTTCTCAGATCCATTCTTAAAATAGTCTTTTCCACCCCTTATTATGTTTGCACTTGCAGTTTAAACGAATCCCCAGGACAGAACTCAAAGGACGACAAATTGTGCCCGGAAAATTTTACCCGTATCCTGGACAGTTTGCTGGATGGTTATGACAACAGGCTGCGTCCTGGATTTGGGGGTACGGATTGTTTCAAAACATGCAAGTGTGCTCTGTCTGTCCGTCTCTGGTCTGCCTGTCTATTTGTGGAAATATCATTAGGTATGCCTCACGTGCAAAAATGAAAACCAGTCATTCTCTCGAGCGCCTCCCCCCTTTCTCTCTTCCTCTCCTCAGTGAGACCTATGACAAGAAGACCGCCTCCACCCGTACTTTCCCATCTCCCCACCCCCTCAGGAGCTTGGCCTCCCCCACACTAATTACCTCTTGAGACCTGACTGCAGGGTGGGGGAGGCTGGGAAGTCAAAAATGAACTCAGAGCTGCTGCCCCGTGGTTGCTTGGCTTCTCAGAGCCTGAGCATAGATTTTCCTTGAATCTGTTCACTTTGCCCGGGTCCATTGTTGCACCAGAAGCAGCTGGCCTCGGGTCTTCTCCTCCCATGTGTCCCTGCCTCTGCCAAAGGTTCACCCTGTGTTCTACCTAGGATAGGAATCTAGGGCACAGATCTGAAGCTAGCTGCTCTGCTGGGGAGCCCTGTCCTTTCCAGCTTTCTTCTCGCTTTCTTTGAGGAGCTGGGTCTTTGGCCTTTCTCATCTAATGTTTCAGAAGTGATTGGCTTTCTTTCCTCCTTCGATCCATACCTGTAGAACACACAGTAGAGAGACACATTCACAGCACCCGTTTGTGCTCATACCACATCTCCTTTGTATATTCAACGGGTATCTATATGGCAAGCTTGCTGCTAGGCGCTGGGTACATTAAAACCAGAAAGTTCTCGTCCTCAATCGAGCCTAGCAGTCCTGTTCATCAGGGAGCCACGACTGGATAAGACCCTACTTGGCTTGGTTCACTCTTCTGAATGCAAAGTCCTGCTCTTTCTTCTGTAAATGAGTTACACCAGAGGACCTCAGAATTAAAGTAACCCAAGTTCTCAAACTGATAAGAATGGTAACAGTGACAACCATTATTAGTGTGTCTATTTAATTTCAACTAGATTGGCATTTTGTATACATTACTCTTAATTCTCAGGGTAACTCCAAGAAAAAGCTGTTGCTGTCCCCATTTGGCAGGTTTGGAAAGTTAGGCTGGTTCAACTTATTTATGGACTGGTTCAATTTATGGACTTGAAACCCCACCCCCCACCCCCGGGTGGCATTTTATACTCATAGGACAATGCTAGTAGATTGACTTGATGTCCTACATTGGATGATGTGATGAGTAAAAGATGAGCTTAAAGCATGGGGGCAGGGCTCTCTGCCTCCAGCTGAGGCAGTGGAGGAGGGAGAGAGTGGGAGAACAGATAAAATAGGATCCTGGAGTGGGGAACACATGGGATATGAGAAGGAATGTGGACGGAGGAAGAGTCATGGAGTAAAGTAGACTTGGCTAGACTGGGGTGAGGACAAGACAGAGGAGGACGCAGAGAGGTTTCCCACAGGGCACATAGCACACTAGTGAGAGGCTGAGATCTGGTCTCCAGGATTCCAATTCATTTCTTTGCTGGGCTTTTTTTAGGGGGGTGCGGGGGTAGGGGGAGCCAGGGTTGCGAAACTCTATAAAGTAGTAAGGTGATTCCTTTGGTGTCTGTGCATTGCCAGTGAGAAAGATGGATGGGAAAGATGGAAGTTTCTCCCCGCTCTTGTTCCCCCGTTGTTTCTCCAGGTATAGGTTGCCCACACTACCTTTGCTTTCATGCAAATCTGAAGAGAGACTTCATTAGAGAAGTGAATCATTTGTCAAAGTGTGAGCTCTCATAAGTGACTAGGAAATTATCATTTTAGATCAAAAATAGTTTTGTGGAGAACGTTCTAGATCACGTGATACCACTTGACTCCGTAGAATGTCAATAAAAGAAGCTTTATCTTCCCAGAAGGGTTTTTAAACTCACATCTTAAATACAAAAGTAAGGAAAATATAACTCATATGTACCTTAAATATTCATAAACGAAAGCACAATTTATAGCTGGTTCTGTATGACTTTATTAGTAAGTGTTGAAAGTAAAAATATGTTCTCTTGGCCGTAAGACAACTTATTTAAAAAAAGAAGAAAGGAATCTGCTGTATAGAAGCATTTTTACCATGTACTCTCTCCCATAACACTGGGTAGACCCTAATATGAAGATTCTGGTCAACTATAATGCGGCTAAGTGTCTAGAGGCCGTTATCTTATTTGACATTACTGAGTGATCTGCCTTATTCACCTGGTCACCGCTATAAGCCATCATGGGGCAGCATTGCAGTTATCCTACTTTGAGAGTTAGTGGACAATTAATTACTAACAAGTTACCATAAAAACACAGTCTAAGGGATGTTTTCACTCTGCTCATAGATATCTGTGGTGAGATGACTGGCTGTTCAGAAATAGGCCACTCTTTTTAAGCACATAGTCTTCCAAATGTGACAGAAGGATGACACTTATCACCTGCAGGACATGGATTATCTGTTTACGTGGAAGTTCTATTGTGAACTGTTGAAAAATAAAAGGAACCATTACTGTTACCAGGTAAATTTATATGCCACGACTTTCATCCCTTCTGTGGCTTGACATTTTATACTTTGCGGAAAGTTTGGCATTTAAAAATAAGACGAAAACCATTCAGATTTTGACCACGGCACACTATAAATATGGATTGGCTTCCTGCTTCCTTTAATCCCATTTCTGCTCTTTGTGGGATATTTACCTTTTATCTGTTTATACAACTTAGCCGGGTTCAATTTAAAATAAAGCTAAAAGTAAAGATGTGAATTGCAACGGGATGGTTTGTGACTACACAGTCGGCCAGGCAGAGGTTGGAATAGATTTGGAAACCAAATTATGTATTTTTAACTCAGCAGCACAGCTTGCCGTGGGGAGATAAAGGGAGCTGGAATGGTTCTCTTCTCTCCATCCCTCCAGGAATCCTCTCTCTCATCTTCTCTTTCTACTGTTTTTTTTGGGGGGCGAGGGGAAAGGTGAGCAGAGCAGGCCAGTAGAGAGAAGCTGGAATGGACTTCTGAAGGGCAGAAGCCTTTCAGTTTCTGATGAGTCAGTTCCTATCATGCTGATGTAGCTTGTTCCTGCTTAGAAGTGGCACCCACATTGACTTTGTCACAGAGGAACTAGAAAGTCGTTCTTTCTGCCTCTTGTTCACTTTGAACACAGTTGTATGGCTTCATAAAACTAAGTAGCGAACCACAGAAAGATAGTTTAGGAATCCTGCCTTTCCCTATTTTCTACTTATCTAAGGCACTCTTGCAGTCTTGGGGACATATAATCTCAAACAATCAATATTATATATATATATATGTATATGTATATATAATTTATATAATATATAAATATAGATGGTTGCTTTAGATCCTCTTCCATAACCTTTCTGATATGGAAACAGAAGACTTCCATTAGTTTCACAAGGCTGCTCATTAGTGTAGCAGCGCTTCGTATCACTGGAATGCATCAGGGTCTTAAATGATAAGATTGTTTTAGAAACACAGAGATGCTTAAGGCAAGCATGATCCCTCTGCTGGAGAAGAGGCTGAAAGAACTCCTATAGAATTGTCCACAACAGCCAAGGCTAATAATTGACAAAGTCACAGCTCACATCACATCTTCCAATCTTTAGGCAAGACAGCTGATGGATATGTCCATTTTTGAGGTATCCTCACAAGTGCTATGTAACAAGAGTCAGTTGTCCCGAACATAACTCTTATTACTTGGTTAAGGATAAATAAGCAGTTATACAATCCTAAAGAGAAAAATAATAGCTTTTAAAATGGAGGATAAAACGTGGAAAACTTGTATTCATTTGGGTGAACTTGGTCGATTTCTCTGACGCAAACCTAATTGTTCTTACGAGGTTTTCAGATGATCTGTGTCTCCATCTAAAAGCTCCTGTGTCATGTGCTAGCTTTATTTAATTGAATGTCAAACCATGATTAATAATCATACATCAAATTAATATTTTAAGTAGAGGAACAGAAAGAGAAAGTGACATTCCCAGAGTCACTGATTGATTCATTTGTTATACCAGTGTGAAGATACAGTGTTATGTAGAAGGAGTAACATGGAGGTGTTAAGACAGTATTTGGAATCAAAACTGTCTATCATGGACTTTACCTCTAAGCAATAGAAAGAGATAAAGGTAGCAAAGATCAGACAAGCAAATGATAATATGGCTGAACAATCTAGGAGCATCAAAACAGAAAGTAAGAAAGGAATCTAGTCTACAAAGAAATGATAGCCAAGCAAATCTTTCAAGTTAATAGCAAAAGGTGACAGGAAGGAAAGAGAAAACTTATCAACAGACAAACAACCAACAAAGCCAAATGCACTCAACAAGCAGACAAACACAAGAAATAAAATATGAATAAATAGACAATGGATTGGTGTGCTTATGAGAATCAGAGGTACCTGGTGCCCTTCTTGTTCTAAAGTAGTGCCAGGATTATTACGGTATTAGGTAGGAATGGTAAGCAAAAGTCAGGTCATAAAAGATCTGTGGGGGGAGTCTATAAAGTATTCAGGATGAGTCTCTTAGTAAACTTGGGAGCCAGTGGGTTTCATTAGGTAAGGCATTAACTTACTGTGAAAGGGCCCGCCTAGGTGATAAGTGAAGCAAGGTTTAGGAGCAGAGGAGACCACGTGGCATGTAGTGCAGCTTTTGTGTTTCAGGGGTGTACTGTCATCGTTGTTGTCATCTTCATTCTGTGGATGGTCATATGAAATGACGCAGATGTAGGAAGGATGGACATAAACGGACCAAGATGATATATTTTGGGGATTTTGAGTCAACAAAAATGATGACATATATTTAATATGAATGATCAAGGGAAGTAAAATTAGCTCCATGATTTCTATTCTGAGAAACTGAACAAGTGTGTTTAAAGTTAAAGGGGAGTGTCCAAGTTTCCCCCCAAGCTCACTTGCTCGTAGAAGAGACAGGAAATTAGAGCACAAAACGAGTGAGCTATGGAGTGTGCTGTGTGCCTGGTGTCATTGAACGTACAGCACAGGGGTGGGGGTGGTTTAAATTCCACAGTTAGGGAGGCTTCGTTAATAAAGTGGTACCTGAACAGTGATCACAGAGGCATGAGAACAGGGGGCACATTTGGGGTGAAGTATTCTGGTGAGCAAGAGCTCTAGGGGCAATCCTGCAAAGCCTGCAAGTCAGGGCTGGTGCAGTGCAGATGAAAGTCCTGAGGAAGAAAGGGCCATACCAAAGAAGAGGTTCTACAAAGCTCTGTAGGCAGACATGTAGACTTTGCTTTTATTCTGAGTCATGCTGGATACGATTGGGAAGATCATATTAGAGGCACATCCTGAATTGGAGACTTCTGAAAAGGCTAGTTAGGGATATTGTGTTAAGAACAGAAAGAAGTAGGAATGGTTTGGAATTTTTTACACTCACTCAGGCAGGAGATGATTAACACTTCGACCAAGCAAGTGACAGAGTAATCTGTTGATTTCTAAGACTTGGTCGTCTTCTGCCTACGTTTTGTCTTTTATAATGCAGGGTTTGTGACAAATGAAAGAAATGAGACTGAGTAAAATTTTGGCTTAAATGTCTAAAGGAATACCATTGTCAGTATGATAGTAGAAGCCCTTTAGAGGGGTGGATTAATGATTTGCACGTGCATACACTAAAGTCACGATTCCTATATACCAAAGAGAGTATCTTGTAGCTGAAGAGAAATACATATGTCAACACACATGGTATGATGTCTTAAGACCAAAGAAGTTGAAGAGATTAAAGATGAGACAGAAATGCACAAATACTTATCTTTGAGCTCTGATGGCTCCAATGTTAGCAGGCATGGAACTAGAAGGAAGTTTGAGCAGAAGTATTCTGTGGTGTGATAGGAAAATAAGAGTGCTTGTGTGATTTAGGAAAGATGTTAGTTGCCAACAGACAGATCAAGAGAGAGATGGGCTTAAATTGACCACTAGATTTGGCGGTAAGAGGTAGATGACTTTGATAAATATCAGTTTTGATGCATGGTGGGCATGGGTTAGTGTGTGTGTGTGTGTGTGTGTGTGTGTGTGTGTGTGTGTGAGAGAGAGAGAGAGAGAGAGAGAGAGAGAGAGAGAGAGAGAGAGATATTACTTGAAGGCATATGCATTTGTTCTAATGAATAGAGAAATGGTGTAGATAGAATCAAATGACCATTTTTTGAAATAATTTTTCATAGTTATTTATGACAAAAGATATACTCACTGATTGTGACTTTGAGGGTGTAGGCTAAATACAGAATATAAGATATTAGTGTGTTTCATGAACTAAAACTTTGTTTTTAAAATGAGAGAAAACAGCTTTTAAAGTTGGTGAGAACACTGGAATTGCTAGGGGAAAACACATGGTTCTGACAAAAATTTCAATGAATCAGAGTACAGCAGAGGAGGGAGGGGACAGGAAGGGAACATTTGGGGCAGTTTGTACTGAATTTTTCCCCCAGAAATATAAATGTGGGAAGGATATTTTTAAGTAATATAGAAATAAATATTTGGAATTTTCTTAGGGTTTTACAGCTGTGAACAGACACCATGACCAAGGCAACTCTTACAAGGACATCATTTAGTTGGGGCTGGCTTACAGGTTCAGAGGTTGAGTCTGTTCTCATCAAGGGATAAGCATGGCAGTGTCTAAGCAGGTGTGGTTCAGGAGAGAGAGAGTTCTGCTTCTTCATCTGAAGGCTGCAAGGAGAATACTGATTTCCAGGCAGCTAGGATGAGGATCTTGAAGCCCACACCCACAGTGATACATCTACTCCAAAAGGCCCACACTGCCTAATAGTGCCACTCTCTGGGCCGAGTATATACAAACTATCACAATTGAACGTATTTTTTAAGATTAAAAATATCAATTGTTTGTGTACTATTGGTAATGAAAGATGCTTCCTGGAATGGAAAGCAGGAGCCTGTGGAAGAAAGGTCACTTTACCCAAGTTTATAAGAAAACAAACATGCTCTCACATATAAATTTTTCTTTGGAATAAGAATGTACTAATACATTTAGTATGTCCTGAAACAAACTGTGTCAAATATAGATAATAGGATATTAAGAAATTGTTGTGGTTCTAGGTAAAGCTTCAGTGAGTCTTCAGATTTTATATAAAAAACATTTTAGCTTACATTTGTATATCGTTAAATATTGTTGCTTTCTATTCTAGGACCTTTTGAATATATTTTTAGATGTCTTAGGTACACATGATGATGTTTGTTTAATAATACATTTCCACTATAACCCACATATAACTTTCTTTTCATCCCTCCACTCATTTATTCATTAAAACAAACTTACCATACTCACCGAACACCATCCAGCCTAAAGAGCAGACCCTAATATCAACTGGTAGTTTGCTACTCATTTCTTCAATCCTACCCTCATATTTATCCTCTTCCCTTCTCTATTGTCCCATTGCTCTATTCCAAGCCTTTTTCTAATGAGTGTTTTACATTATCTTTATTTTTACGGTATATTTAAAGCATGTAGCTGCCTTTAATTTGCTATATATAAACTTTTGCCATGCTTTAGACTTGATGATGCATTGCTAAGCTTCATTCTTTTTGTTGCCTAGTGCTATTGATTCTTCCTTTGCTTGTTATGTGATGTTCGTGTTGCATAAGAACTGGCTTACTTGTCTGCTCTGTTGGCAGTGGGTCTTTTGCTTGTTTCCCAGATTGTATTCCTGTGAATATTCTGGCCCAAATTCCCTGCTGTAAATGTGCAAGAGTTTCTTTTGCGTATATATCAAGGAGTGGTTTATTCTGGCTCTTAGTGTAAGTGGGAGTTCAACTTGAAGATATAATGCCAAACTGTTTCTCCATGGTGAGTTTACAAAATGAAACTCCCTTTTACAATGAACAAAAATTCTGGATCCAAATATACTTTAGCACTTGGGGGTGGGGGGAGAGAGAGAGAGAGAGAGAGAAAGAGAGAGAGAGAGAGAGA
>NW_021604791.1:11212944-11323966 GCF_004785775.1 Grammomys surdaster
CCCCCCCCCCCCCCCTCTGCGGGCCGGCGCCCCGCCCCACTCCCCCCCTCCCCCGATGGACGCAGGGGGGGAGGGGGGGAGGGAGGGAGCGAGCTTGAAATGGCATTTTATTTTGAGATAATTTTAATATTTATTCTTTTCATCATGTTCAAATATCAATGAACATCATTTAAAATCTTATTGTCTACAGGAATTTCTACTTTTAAAATTTATTTTCATGGTTTATTCATACTACTTGGAGTCTTTTGCTTCCATTATTGGAAACTTTGACTGCGTGTAAAGTAAAAGAATATTGATAGAAGGGTCATAAACTGTATAAGGGACCAATTTAATGTCTTCTAAGTCAAGGAAGCTTCTAGAACTCTGAGCTATTTCCTGCTTTGTTGATAAAAATCAATGGGTATCTTTTGTCTTTGTTTACTCCCAAGTAACTATAATATTTCTATATCTTGTTAATGTCAATCAAAATTGGAAATATCTTTATAGTCTTCCTGAATAGTATGTGTTGTTGCTGTTGTTTTCTGCCTAAGTTCTTGCAGTTCTCTTAGTTTTGGATACCACTTGAATTTTGTAAGATGTTGGTGCATTTGTTATGTGGATGGCTGGAAAGCAAGTTGTTTCCTCAGGGGCATAGCTATGGAGATAATATGGAGAACCAGGACTGACACATACATCAATGAGACAGGTTTTTATTTTATGATGTGACAGCAAATTGTACATCACTATTGGAAATGAAATTGAGAATTGATGGCCTTAGCTAGGTCTCCGAATGTTGAATAAAGACTTGGAGATTATCTGATACTTTCTTAATTGCTTTCTCAACCAAATAATTAGATAGGACCATTTTCCTGAATTTAATATTAACAGTCTTGTCTGTTTGACACTTGACGAAGATCACTCTCGTTGCCTAAGAGACTCTCAGGGTTAAAGTATCACCTCACAGAAAGATTTAAAATATATTTAAAAACATCTCTGGTAACAGTGAAATGGGAGTTTTTTGGGGGAAGACATCTTTGATGCTCCCCAAATACATTTACAATTATGGGAATAAATCTTCCCAATCTCAAATTGTCTAGTTTCTATGCAACAACGCACTTTGCAAGGCTGATTTAAGCATCTTAACCAGTAGTATTAGAGGAAGCCTCTCTAAGAACTATTCTTAATTGCATAGCTACCACTATTTGTTGACAACTGATTTATCAGAGTCCTCCTGCATTTCAGGTGGCAAATTAATTCTATGGGAGAATACAAATATAAAGCAGACAGTTTCTGCTTTAATTGGAAAGTGTTTTTAGCTTAACTCGTGCAGCATCTAAGTCTTAACATTCCCCCCCCCTTTGGAAGCACTGTAAAATTATTACTGTTGACATTAGCGAAACAAGCAAACAATTGTTCAGCACTTCATTTCTACAGTTTGGGACTTGAAAGGGACCGAGATTTCATCTCCACTGTTAATGTTCAAAAGACAGATTCAAAAAGTCTGAAGTAAAACACAAGATGGTCTCAAGAAGATAATTGAGAAGCTATTGTTGAAGAAAGGGAATGTACGTAGAGCTGAAGTCTCAGTCAAGATAGTACAAAATGTTTCATGTATAGTTGAATGACAACTAGTTAATTATTCTATGACATAATAGAATATAGTAAAGCTAGACTACACGTTCAAAGAAGTGGAAGAAGGAGAATTAGAATTCTGTGTTAGCCTCTGCAAACCTTGTTTCTAGATCTATCTAGCTCTCACAGTGATGATAGTGGGGATAACCTACTTTTGGGAGGTTAAATAAGGATTAAAATATCATATAAAAGGAATCCAGCATTTTGCTTGACATAAAAATAGAATTTAAATATATAATTGTTATTTCTTTGCTCATTGTATCTTGGTTCAGAAAAACACCCTCTGTATGCTACTGTACACAACACTTGCTTTGTCCACATTCTAACCCCATTCCGGATGCTGGGCCTGTCACCTGGAGTAGGTTAGCGATTTCTTATATGGACCTTTTTCTGTTCTTTACCTCCTTATGACTTATTTTCCATCCAGGAGCCTATGTGGTTATTTTTTAAGTATATAAATAATTCAATCATGTATCTCCTTACTTCAAGCCTTTGAGGGTCTGTCAGTAGTTATCAGGTACACATCCTTACTGCAGCCTGAATTCATACCAGAGTGAAACTGAATAGCAGACAAAACCCCAGAGACGGACTATAAGGAAAATGCCATCTTATATGCTCATTTTTGCAGGACTACCTTAACAAAAATATTACTGACTAGTTAGCTTAAATAGCAGAGATTAATTTCTTCACAAGTCTGAAGGCATTGGCAAGCTTGGTTTGTTTGCCTGGAGAAAGCCTATCCTCTGTGTCTATATGTGGTTCTCATTTGGTGTGGGTCTTATGTTCTCTTCTCCTCTTTTTATATAGCCACCAGGCGATCATATTGGGTTAGGTATCATTAGAAAGATCTCCTTTTAATGCAATTACATTTTTAGAGCACTGTCTCCAAAAATAGTCATTAGAAGGTGGTGAGAGTTAGGACCTCAACATGTGAATGTAAAGGGAACATAACTTAAGTCCATGGAAATCTTTTTTCATCTCCAGGCCATTCCCTGGCCTTCTGCAAGTCCTATTGCTTATGGTTTAAGCAATAGTCACTGCAGTATGTGTTATAAATGTGTTACTTAAAAGATGCCAATTTTAAACAAAAATGGGCTCAGGAGTTGGTGGATGCTCCGTCTATGGCACCCTGGTTTTATTTCTTTGTGGCTTCAATTTCTTACCAGTGTCCAACTCTGCTTTGTCCCACTGGTCTCCTTTTTAGTCCTTGAAAACAGTAATACCCTTTTTTTGCTTGATATTGTCCCAGCTCCTCCAATAGTTCATGTATATGCTCCAGGACTCGCCTGAACTTCAACATTTTGAAGAAGCAGCTCTGAGCACAACTCTAAACTTGCTTTCTGTGCCTCTGCTCTTCCTACCTGCCTGCACTGCATCCTGAAATAATAACTCTCATCATATAGTGTATTGCTTTGCTGCCTTCATCTCTGACTCTTTCAGCAGTGTGGTGAGTTCCTGAAGCAGGGACTCCTCTAGAACCTTGGATGCAGCTGCTGCTCACGCAAAAATGTATTGAGTGGATGTCCTAAAATGTTTCTTTACCAGTCACAGTCATAGAATCTCACTGGATCTCAAAGTGCAGCATAATCAAACAAGCAAATGTCAGATAATGTCAGGCACAGAACTGAGATTATAATTCTGAAGGTAGAACAGTATTTTGGAACGATTGCAAAATTAGTAGCATTTAGGGACATAAGAAGTTATAAATGTACTTTATTATCATGGGATGATCACAGCCACAGGATTAGCATAAGCTCACACAATTGACAATATGTTAATAAGGAAAAAATATTGTACCTGTTCTTCTCCTGAACACCCCTGCCACACTGACCGTCTTTGCACACCTGTGACATCAGTATTTCATGGGAAACTTCTTTAAGTACAGTATAGAAAACAGCTTGAGTGCATGTTTGTAGACAAAAGTCAACTGAATAGTGTCTTCAAAAAACTGCAAATTGTCAGGTCCAACCTTGTTCCTACTATGTCAGCAGATCCAAGGATTTGTCCAACAATCTGCGTTTAATCAACATGTCCAGGTGTTTCTCTCATGACGTTTGAGCAACAGTACATTACATCTATCCCTGAAATAACTTTCACTTTACTAAACTTGGTAAAGCAGACATTTGTCAGGATTTTGTCAACCTTAATTGTTTGTGTGAGCCAGCCTCCCCTAGTACCCCATATTGCAAGGACAGGGTGTTTGCTTTTTGATACCTTTGTCATTGTTGCTAAGGAAATGACAGTGGCTCTGAGCCAATTTGAGTGAAACTTCAGTCTACTGTGGTTTGAAAGTTATAAATTACTTCCTGGATTACCCGTTACTTGACAAAGTTTAATGAGATTGTTTATTGCCGTTGTTGTTGTTGACTCTATTTTCTCATTCAAATGGAAGTTTAATTAACTTCTACCCTTTCCAAGGGGGTACACTTCATGTGATGTAAAAATAAAAGCATGTACTATGGTACACTTTTGTTCTCATTATACTTCCAAAAGCTGTGTGTTTCTTAGGATACTTATTCCATAAATAACTTTTTCGTTCTCCCTAGATCTTCCTTTCTGTGGCCTAGTCCTCAGACTGTAGAGGAAAGAAATAAATTCACTTCTATAAGGCTGACTTCAGACCTAGAGCTTTAAGTGCCACCAATTGTTCTCTGTCTTTATTTTACCCCCATCATTCTCAGTTTCCCAACCAGTATCCAAGTGATATTCTACTTTAATTGCAGATTGTATAATATCTAGTTATCTAGCTAGGCAGCATTATAAACCATCATTTAAGGAAACAGTATTCAGAAGGGCAACAATTTGTATATTTTCATTGGTGGTAAAAACCTGAATTATCTATAATAACTACTGTCACAATTTATAGCTAATATGTTTCATACTCCTTAAAATCTTTGCACTTGAAGATTGGGCTAAATTTGTACAATTGGGAAGGACCATCAGATTCTGAACTACAAAAATTCCCATGTTTAAAGTATACTTTTAAATTCATAGAGTGGCAGTATCCTTTTGTTTATTTTCTGCGCCAGCAATATTGGCATCCTGACCGTACCTTTCTCTCTGGGCTTTTCATTCACATACTTGCTCACGATCGGGATTTATTTAGATAGTGAAGAATCAGTAGCAGCTGAGGGAAAATGATAAGGAATAAGCTTTTGCATGAGTGTGCCGCCACACTCAGCATTCCGTTTGATTGCTGTAAAAAATTCTGTGAGACAGGTGTGGGTGCTGCAATGGCGCCGTTAAGTAACTTGCTGAAGATCTCGAAGTCAACAGGTGGCACAGCTGTAACTGTCAGAAGACCATGTCGTGGATCCCAATCACCAGTGGAGGGTGCGCCTATTGTTAAAGGTGACATTAATCATTTTGGAAGTTGTATATGAGCATCCTCAGGTCCCCAAAGGCACACTGCTTTCAGCTGTCACTTCCCAGCACACTGTTGCCTCTCTTCACGCTGCACCCCGCTGTTTCTTCCTCTGAAGAGCTCACTTCTTTCTAGAGGCCAATCAGATGATGGACTCTAAAAAAAAATCACAAAGACTAAAAGCTTTTGTGTGTCTGTACTGCCTGTCATAATAGTGCCCACGGGTGATGTATCTTTGTAGATTCACTTTCTTGGTAAGTAATTGGATGTCTATTTGCCTGTTAAGCAAATTCTATTTTTCTTTCACTTTCTTTTTCTTTTTGATTGATTTGGTTACATTTTAAACTAAATTTTACACTTTTTTTTCCTTTTAGAGATTTGTTATCTCACTGGAAAGTCACAATGCATGCAAAAACATGACATATCGTATCTGTATTCACTTTTTAATTATCTCATCCTCCAAGGCTGTAATGTTGGTAATTATTTTTTCACACCTATTTACTTCATACTTACTAGGTCCTGTTACAGAAGTGAAAACTGATATATATGTCACCAGCTTTGGACCTGTTTCTGATGTTGAAATGGTAGGTATCTGAGGTTTGAGGAAAAATAAGCCAGAAAAGAGGCAATTGATATTTATTATATTGTCAATCATACAAAGCCAATGCTTGATTAAAGCTATAAGTCTATAAAGAGCAAGATATTCCATCTGCATCCCAAAGCTATAATTTTGAGCATCGATTGAGGTGGAAACGTTCTCCATAAAGAGGTCTTTCTTTGAAAGGTTTACACAGCCAGGCCATCTGTGGAAACTACCGAGCAGACAATGAGAGATCACCAGTAGTTTGCATGGGAACTTATTGTGTGCACAATAGTATGCTTCTAAAAGCTCTGTTATTGTCCTCGCTGGCCCAGTTACTTGCTTTCTACTCTCTGCTTCTATTTCTCCCTCTCTTATCTAAAGAGGTCGAAAGGGCCACTGATGGTCAGGAAGTCTTCATCCCTTCAGCTGTGCTTACATTGAATATACTTAGTAAGCAATGACAAACCTACTTTATAGATTTTCTTAACGTTAAGAGTCCTAATGGTTTGAAGCCTTGGGTCCTTTGGATAATTTTTAATATACTCCTGAAAACAAAATTTATCTTTTAAAAAGAAAATTGGCTTCATCTTAAAGAAATACCTGTAATTTTATGATCAATTATGCATTGGGACTCGTTAGGTGTTAAGTGATTTTCCTCTCTGATATAAAGTAATGCACAGCCATAATTACCTGGCATTGCCAGTTCTGATTTAATTGCAGCAATTAGTCCTCGGTGACTAAAATATATGATGATTTACTTCTTACTAATGCAGAAGCTAAAGGGATGAAGATGTATGTTACAGAATTTAGTTGCTGAGAATCCATTCTTTTAACTTAAGATTGTCTCTGCTTCTGGTAGCTTCTTCTGGTGTAGTCTTTTGATTGGGAAAGGCTAAAGACTAGCCTCTCCCTTTTTGCATATAAGTATATGTAGTTACCTATGACTTGACTGTGTCAAAAACTATTTTCCCTAGGAATACACAATGGATGTGTTCTTCAGACAGACATGGATTGATAAAAGACTAAAATATGACGGCCCCATTGAAATCTTGAGGTTGAACAATATGATGGTCACCAAAGTTTGGACCCCTGACACTTTCTTCAGGAATGGAAAGAAATCTGTCTCACATAACATGACAGCTCCAAATAAGCTTTTTAGAATTATGAGAAATGGCACTATTTTATACACAATGAGGTAATAGACTTTTTGTTTTTATTCTTCACCCCTAATTCTCCCTTCCTGTATCCATCTTCCCTTCCTTCTTGCTTTCTATCTCTTTGCTTCAGCAATATGTAATACTAGTTTTAAAAAAAGGTTGATTTTACTTCCTTGCATTTTTCCATAATAGACTCACCATAAGTGCGGAGTGTCCCATGAGACTGGTGGATTTTCCAATGGATGGCCATGCCTGCCCTTTGAAATTTGGGAGTTGTAAGTTATAGTTAAAGTGTTTGAATGTCTCATAATGTTTTTTAGCCTTATATTTATATATGTGTGCTATTTTAATTATCTAGCATTTAAATCCCTCTTTGTGAGAAAAGTCCTACCATGCTTGAGGTTTTGGAACCTAACAATGTTTTAAATATAAAGTAATAGACCAAACAAAGTTACTTGTTTTTTAACAGTTGGCCATGGAAGACTGGTCATAACCAAAAGTCTGTGGACATGCTTGAAAGTAGATTCAGGGACAGTTTGTCAGAGGTAGATAGCACAGGAACTTCACTGTGAAGGGGTATGATTTAATAGTTTCAGCAGCAAATAGAACCACTTAAAGAAAGCTTGAGAAAGGATGAAAAAGTTTTATACTTTCCTGAAATAGCCTGAGTTAAATTTTCTAGGTAGCACTGTTAGTGACTCAATAACTGAGCTAACACAAATCTCTAGTTGAGGTGGAGCGTGAAAACAATTCAGTGCCTGATAGACCATTGACGACGGTAAGGAGTATGATTCCATCTCGAAGCTGAAGCTGGGAAAGGTTTTGAACGATTGTGCAAAGTGATGTGGCCTCATTGACAGCTTTTTCTGGGAAGAATAGAGGACAGGAGAGCTGGTGCCTGTCATTGTCATGCAATCAAAGACAGCAATGGGTTAGGAACAAAAGGAGCAAATGTGGAATAGATGTGTTTGGAACACTTAGTAGAGATGAAGGCACGAGGGGGACATGAGTGGGTAGTAAAGGATAGGCGTCTTCTCTCCTCACGCTCTTTTCTCTGAGATGGCAACAAAATGTGATTGCTCTTGTAAGGTCTGCTTCCAACATTCGATTCAATCAGAACCTACCAAAAATAGATGCCAGCTTTTACTATTGCTCCAGAGTCTTCGTTTCACTGATTGTGAAACCAGTGCCTGCTGTTCTCATTGCTCGTTGCTTGACTGAATGAGAATCAGCGGTCACCACTCTTTTTATAACCCTAGTAATCACAAAACTCAGTGGGCTAACATGAGGCTAGAGAAAGCCATTTGCTCTTTGACCAATGATTTAATGAGACAGGATAGAAACAGAAAAATATATATATAGAGAGAGGCTGATTTTCCTGGGGCCAGAATTAAAATTTCATTTTTACTATAATAATTTGAACTTTACAAAAGATCATTGCTGAGAAAGTCTTCTCCTCCCCAAACCTCTCCAGCTCTCATCTGAAGCATACTCTTCCACTGATTACAGGGAAACTGCTGCTCTCTCAGGCTTTGTATATGATTAAGGAACCACACTTTGGAAAGAGTTTTGTTTTTTTTTATTTTAGACTAAGAATTTAAAAGAGAGGTATGCCATACCAGTAAGTGATTTTTTTTCTCAATAAGTTAATTCTTAATTATTTTTTCGAAAAAGAAAATCACTATTAAATTAAGCTTAAAATAAGAGGAACATGAAAGATAATGCAAGAAAAAGATTATTCTGTCAAAGTAGAGCATCTGATAGATGATTCCCAATGCAAAAATACATAGTCTGAAAGAGTTTAAATCTATAAAACTGTGAATACACTTTTAAAGATAAATGTTGATATGGTGCTGTGTAGTGTTGGATGATAACTCAAGGCTCATAGTTTGTTTTTCAAGGTCATTTGTAAGGAAAACCTTTCTGGGTATGGATTCCTTTTATAGGATTAAACAAGTTCACCAAGGACCTCCTGTGTTCCAGCCATTTTAGGGATATTTGTAGGGGAGGATGACACATAATTCATTCTGGTTCTTTTGAACTTATTTGTGCATGAACTGAGCTATCTGTTCTGGGTAGAGCGGTATACAAGCAGCTGGTCTCCATTTGCACTAAACAAGGAATCACAGAAGATGTACTTGAATTGCCACTGGGGAGGGTTCTTTGAAGATAGAAGGGAAAGTGCCTTAATTGCAGGATTCAAATGGTACTGGAACTGGTTGTGTAACTCTGTACCCTGGAGAGCTTTGCAGCCAGCGTAGACTGAACTCTGCAGAATGGTTCCCAAATGGCCTGAGCACTGGCCAGAAGCAGAGTCTAGAAAAGGTGATCCCTTGGAGAGCTCTCTCACAAGGAAAGTTTGTTTTGGTTCTCTTTGTGTTACTGGAGGCAGCATCGTGGTCCATTTCTAGAAGACAGGATTGTATGAGATGAAAGAAGTCAGGTTTTCTTAAGGACAGATAGACAGGAATTGAAAGAAGTGAGTCTGATTACAGTTTAGGAGGTTTGCTCCCTCTGCTTTTCAAGCTATCTGCCTTCTTGGAATAAAAGCATGACCATGTGCACTCATAAAGCTACCAATGTAGCTTCATAGCTGTTTCAGTTTTAGTCACCTCATTCGACATAAAAACAATAAAACCTGTAATTTGTTTCATAATTGCAGTTTCCTAAATTATAAAAATGTGTGAAGAAGATCATGATGAGTATTTTTTTCCATTTTTTACTGTTTGGACATTTGTCACATTGTTGGTTTTTATTATTGACAAAGGAGGAGTCCTGACTGTAAGCATACTCTCTGCTCTAATTTAGACGCCTATCCTAAGAGTGAGATGATCTACACATGGACCAAAGGCCCCGAGAAGTCAGTGGAGGTGCCAAAGGAGTCTTCTAGCTTAGTTCAATATGACCTAATTGGTCAGACTGTATCAAGTGAGACTATCAAATCTATTACAGGTGAGACTGCATGCATGCGTGTGTGTGTGTGTGTGTGTGTAGTGTATGTATTTTTGTTCATATATGTGTGTGTATACATGTGTGCATGTACATATGTGTATAGTGATATGTTTGCATGGCAAGGACTTTACCAAGTGAGCTATCTCCCTAGCTCTCTCCTTGTGAGATTCTTAATGGCCAAAGTCAATGTGCTACTTGGAATCAGCAATGGAGTTTTATACTATCGCTTTCATTGAAGTATTCAGTGTTTTCAGGGGACATCTTTTTCCAGAAATAGAGCTGATATATTTATAATCTTACTTCAGTTTAAAATACATTCTGAGTTGGTGACATAGGAGGAATGAATAGATTTTTCTTACTTAGAAACAAAAGCCGATAATTAAAATATATTAAAACTAGTTTCTACAAAATATGAGCAAAACGTCTGGCTGTGATTTGGTGATGCTTTTCAAAAGATGTTTAATATTGCCCAATTTTATGGTGTCATTTCCACTCAAATTAAAAGCAAAACCAAAAGCATACTTACAAAGTATATATTTAGAGTACACATTAAAGTTGTCAAACAAGTGGGTGGGAGGCTATACTGGTGATTTTCAAAGTTTGAAATATGAATAGAAAGAACCTTAAGCTTCTCATCTAATGATAAAATTGGCTACTTACATTTTGTTCCAAAATGATGTTCCTTCAATACACAACTTTTAACAGGAAAAAATTAATGGTAGTTGTCTTAATGTACTTATAATGCTTTACTAAAATATCACAAACTTGGTATTCATATCAAGAACAGAGGTTTGTTTCGCAAGTCTAAGATCTGGGAAGATCAAAGTTAGGGTGCCAGACAACTCTGTTTGCAAGAGCTTTTTTCCTGGTACATGGAATAGTCCTTTTCAGAGTCCTCATATCGTGCCGGATATGCACAGGGAAGGGTAGCCAAGGCAGATTGTTTGATACAGATGGTGAGGCTTTCCTTGACCCTCCTACCCTCACTACCTATCACAGACTAGTTCCTAGCGTTACCACAGTGGAGGTTAGGTTTGCATAGTGAGTCTCCATCTCTCTTTCGTTACAGGATGTCAATATATAGCCCAGGCTGTCTTGAAATTTACTAGGTAGCCCAAGACAGCCTTAAACTGGAGTTTTTTCATCCTCAGTCTCTGGAATACTGGAATTCCAGGTGTGCCTCTGTGATAGGAACACTGTGATTTTTTTTGAAACCAATACTTAGAGAATAGTGATATTTAAAATGTGTTCATCAGTCACCATCTTACAGGGATCATTTCCAATCCCTCCCTTGTATTAAATTCTGATAAACCACCAGTGGAAATGGTACTGTTGCCATCTCCATTTTTCTAATGGGAAGTATGTAAATAGAACGCATTTAAGTACATTAATAACTACAAGTATGTTTTCATATCATACAGCTATTCAATATCAAAGCCCAAAATTCATAGACTTTCTCTGCTCTGTAAGCTTTTTAAAAAGACCTTGGATGTCGTTGTACCAGTAAAACAAACAAAAGCCAGGCAGTGGTGGCACACGACTTTAATCCCAGCACTTGAGAGGCAGAGGCAGGTGAATTTCTGAGTTCGAGATCAGCCTAATCTACAGAGTGAGTTCCAAGACAGCCAGGGCTATACAGAAAAACCCTGTATAGGAAAACAAACAAACAAAAAAACCACCAAAAACAAACAAAACAAACAAAAGTAGGGTAGTTATGGAAAGACCTTGAACAATGGTGCAAAACGAAGGTTTGTTTTTGGTTTGTTTGTTTTAAGAAATATATTTACAAAATGCTGATGTGAAGGTGTTTCTAAAAGATCAAGTTCATGGAAGCAGAGTGCAATGATAGTTTCCAGATCTTGGCAGATAAAGAGAAGTAAGAATTAGTGGGCAAACAGCTCACAATGATAGCCATGCAAAATAAGTAATCGTGGGGAGTTACTGACCACCTAGTACATATTGTTGATAATTTGTAAAAAGGACAGATGTTTCTAGCAAAAAAATGTTTCTAGCAAAAAAAAAATGTTTCTAGCAAAAAAAAAAAAAAAAACCACAGTAAGCAAGATGCTGAGAAAATTAGAAGCAAGTGACAAGAAATGAGGAGAATTTAATTCTTTTTGTATTTTAATCCTAATTTTAAAATATAGTTTGTTCTTGTTATCAAACTAAAGCAATTTAAGTGTATATCTTGAAATGGATGAATAATTAATGTTTTAAAAAACTCCAGGCTAATATGAAATGATCATGCTTTGTATATTGGAGTTCATTAACTTCTTTGATAATAGTAGAACAAATTTCTAGGGACATTCACATATTTGTTCAAAATTCAGGAAATCAAAGGCCATATAAGAATCATAAACAGAGTATTAAACAGATACACAGACATTTTACTATTATGCATTCAGTAAATTTTAAGTTCCACATGTGTTTATGTGTGCATTTGTATGTGTGCATGCACACATGCATGTATATGCTAATTTTCAAATCACATTTTGATGAACTAGGCTATATCTAATTTTTTCCCAATCTGCTTTTATACCATTTTTATTACATGGAAGTATTAAGGTCAGTTCTAGGTTGAGGAACTAGCAATACAATACATGCCAATAGTCAAGGAACAAGGAAGATAATAAACATAAATAGTCAAAGAACAAGAGAGGCAATAAACAAAGTCCTGTGATCACTCCCGTGATCACTGTTTCTAAGGACTTATCTGGATGACCAAAATATTTGAGCCTAATTCCCTGTCCTAGAGCAAAGTCATTTTCATGCCTTAAGCCTACTTCTTTGTTCTAGCTTAAGATTTAGATTCCTGCCTGAAATTACTTCTTTGTTCTAGCCCAAGATTTAGATTCCTGCCTGATATTACTTCTTTGTTCTAACCTAATATCAGATTCCTGCCTGAGGCCCATTTCCTTGTCCTTGGCCAATGTCAGATTCCTGCCAAGCAGCTCCAAAGGGCTCTCCACCTCTCCCACTTTTTTTTTTTTTCATAAGAAAGACTGAGCCTGTCTTAGGCCATTCTGACAAGAATGCCTTCCTCACCCATCATGGATTATGCATTATCAAAAGCAATGCACTTCTGTTTTAGGTTGGTAAGACCCTGTGCAGAATCTTACCTGTCCTTATTAAATTAATAACTCTAGGGGTCCATTTTCAGTTTCAAGCCATGTACTTTGGCTGCCAACATGTTGATGTTGTTAAAGACAAGCTTTATCAGGACGAGCATGAATAAAAGTATTTCCAGGTCAAAAAGGGATAACATGATCAAGCTATATATGCCATTCTTAAAGCTTGACCAAAATGGAAATACTGACCTCAGGCCATTGATAATTTTATCAGCAGTATCAGTAAAATTAATTCATGAGAATGCTCATGATGAAATACGTTAGCTTACTGTTTGATGGCTTGAAACTGCTTTGTATAAAACCAGACACACTGTTAAGAAATTGCTAGCACTGTTTCTTTCCCTGAAACTCTCTTTTTTTTAAGTTTTCATTTTTTTAAAATATTTGAAATCATAATTATATTTCTCCTGTCTATTTCATTACAAAACCTTACCATATGCCTTTGCTTTGGCTAATTTCTCTTGGGTGTGTATATGTGTATATATATGTATGTATATTTCTAAATATAAAGTTTTCAGTTTCTATAATGTTATGTGTGTGTGCATATGTGTTCAGAGCTATCTGCTTGGCACTGAACAAGGAGTTGGTGTGCTCTTCCATGGGGAAGTCCTCCCCTTGTACTCCTCGTTTCCTCACTTGCTGACAGTTCTTTGTGTAAGGTTGAGGCCACATGAGGTTTCCCTCTTCCAGTCTGTCACATCTATTGGTATAGTCCTTGTTCAAAACATGTTTAGACAGTCATGATGGTAAGATATTATGGGCTTAGCTTCAGTTATTTTAGGAGACACAACCTCACAGAAAAAAATCTCTGATCCTCTGGTTTTTGCAATCTTTCTGCCTACTCCTTGGTAGTTTTCATAAATTCCAGTGCCTTGTGTCTTTCTGATACCTGTCTTATGCAGCCTCATTTTGGGGAGACCATCTATGTATGTTGTACCTAGAAATACAATTTACCTAGCTTCTCTCTATACTTATTGTATACATGTACAGGTATGAATTATGTTTGAAAAATATCTTCATGTTTATATAATTTTATAGGAAGTTATATATTTCATGTCCTTCTAAACTTAAGCTTTCCATTTTAAAGGCATATATATTTGTGTTTTTACATTTTAAGTTTTATTTCCTATAAATAACAAGCCTAATTTATGCTTTTAAGATGGTGAAGATTGTAATTGGATAGATTGCTCAGTGGGGTAATATGTCATGGTGGAAGCATAAGAACTTGAGTTCAGAGCCCCAGAATCTACACGAAGAGCCAGCATGAAAGTGACACATGCATGAAATCCTAGCACTATGTAACAGAGATAACAAGTATTAAGAACTGCTGATGATCTCAAAGTTCACTAACAGATTCTATCTAAATAAATATATAAATAAATATCCAATGAATAGCTACAGAAAAGTCACACAATGCCTAAGAACTGACTTCTGGCTTACACGTTAAACTGAACATACAGTACACACAGACACACACACACGAACATGAACATCAGCCTACATCACATGTATATACAAATACTGAACATGAAAGCTAATTGCTTTAGCATTCTAGACCTTTAAAAAACTGGAGTTTTTGGAATCATAGCCCAAGTATTAAACTGCTGAATCTATACATAAGGAGACATCATCTTTCTAAATAATAACGATCTTCAATTCTATCTTCTCTTTTGCTCTCCGACTCATAGTATAGAGCTACACAATTCTCATTGAAATGTACGTGGAGGATAGTCTAACATAATGATCATAAAGCAATTAGGTAATTACCTATAGGATCAATAATCTGTTTTCTTCATTTTCATGGCAGGTGAATACATTGTTATGACAGTTTACTTCCACCTCAGACGGAAGATGGGCTATTTTATGATTCAGACGTATATCCCATGCATCATGACAGTGATCCTTTCTCAAGTTTCCTTCTGGATAAACAAGGAGTCTGTTCCAGCTAGAACTGTATTTGGTAATTTCCGGTTTTTTGGGGGGGGATGTTTTTATCCACATTACACTTTTGAAGATGTTTCACAGGAAGAACTTTTGATATTTCTAAGACAATATTATACACTATTTTACTGAACTGAACTGAATAAGAAACTCTTTACGTTTTCATTTCTATGTCAATATAACACACCACTGCTTGGGGAGATAGGGCAGTCTGTCCCTTCTGATGACTTCTCAGATTTCCCTTTGTGAGAACCAGTCAGGTGAAGAACAAATGGAAATGTGGATATAATTTCACTCTCGGTGACGTTCCTGGGCTGCTGGCATAATGCTGTGTAATTGAATTAAAATTATGTCTAGGTGTTAAAACGGAATGCACAGACAGCTTAAAATAAAACAAATCAAAGTCACGGCCGACTACACATGAAAGCCTTAGAGCAGCTTGGTTTTTAGTGAAGAGGAGCAAAATGCAAATGGCTTAAGTGGATCAAAAGGGAAGGTATTCTGTGCATCAGCTCTATTGCATTCTATGTGTGTGACTTCCGTTGTTTACTAAACCAGTATTTCTTTTCTTCTTGTTCTTCTTGTGGTTCCTCTATAGTATTCCAAATGTTAAGCCACTGGGAACATACAGGCCTAACATTTTGTGTTAAGTCTATATTGTGTAAGTTTATGCATCAGAGCTA
Source organism: Grammomys surdaster (assembly GCF_004785775.1). Classification (NCBI taxonomy): domain Eukaryota; kingdom Metazoa; phylum Chordata; class Mammalia; order Rodentia; family Muridae; genus Grammomys; species Grammomys surdaster. The sequence continues at coordinate 11,228,364 of NW_021604791.1, forward strand.
CTTTTATATCATGATAGTGTTGATGAATCCATTTTAATACAGTTATCTATTCTTTATTCTTTATCAACTTAATCAACATCATTTAGTGGTGAGAAAAGAAGAAAATGATCAGACTTTTTTTCCAGGATAGAGGCATAGGTCTCCCGAGTTATGCTGATTTCTTTCTTCAGTTGGTAGGATTTAACTGTGACCACAACATTTATTATACAATAGTTGTAGAAAGGCTGGTGAGGAGCTTGTGGGAACTGTCTATCTTACTTTGCTATGACCACAATACCCAACAAAAAGCCCAGCAAGCAAAGGTTTATTATGGCTCATTGTTTGAGACATTACAAAGCAAATAGTAGTAGAACTGACCTTGGAAGGAGACTAAAACACCTGTTGTCACAGTAATGGAGAGGAAGCTCTCTGTTACTAGGACTCAGGTAACCTTCAAAGGCCATCTAATGATGGACTTCCATCAGCTGGGTTCTGCCTTCTGATGGTTCCACAGCCTTCACTATAGCACTAAGAGTTGAGGATAGAGAATTCAAAACATGATCCTCTGGGAACGTTTCAGACTCAAACCATAGCACTTGCCATCTTCAGAGAAAAGGGTGTTGTGGTGCCCTTTAGAAACTTCAAATACTCCTAGAAAAGTATTTCTTCCACATATATCAATGTGTTTGTAAATCTGAAGGTATTTGAATTATTATTAAAGCTCATACACGGAGCTGCTGTCAGAGGCAGGGTTTGATCTAAGACAAAGAGTAAGCAGGAATGATTATTCTAGTTGCTTCATAAAGTTCTGAAAGTTTAATTAAATAACTGTACATTGCAGCTATAAAATAAATTTCCCCTACTAATGTGTATGTAAAAATAAAATATAAAAAATGCATCTCAGGATTAGATACTAACATCGAAAGGCTAGGGTTTAAAACATAAATCTTTCCTGTATTTTCTCTATTCATGAATTGTGTTAATATACTTTCTCTTCAAAAGTAGTGAAGATTTTAAAAAATATTTTATTACATTTTTTGAAAAATTCAAACACTATCCTTTGATAAAAATCACCCCTTCCCGATTCCATCTAACTCCTCTCAGATTGATCCTTTATTATTTTTCCTCTGTCAAATTTATGTCTTTGTCTTCTTAAAAAATAATAACACAGAGAGTTCAACTTGTTCTGCCTATGCACTTATAGATGTGGGTCATCCCCTGGAGTGTGGCAGATCTAGTAGGGGCCACACCCTTAAAGCAAATGAACTGTCCCTCATCAAGAAGCCATCAATTGTCAGTGAACATCAGTAAGAAGGTTGGACTTGTGATTCTTTTCTCACTAGATTGCTGACTGCCTTGATCTTGTGTAGGTCCCATGCAAGCAATCAGAATTGCTTTGAGTTCATGAGGATAATAGTTCTGTCATGTCCAGAAGACACTGTTTTGAGCCAGTACTCAACCTAATATTTAATGTTTCCTATTTAACCTTTCCTTTCTTCTTCCTTTCTTTCTTTCTTCCTTCCTTTCTTTCTTTCTTTCTCTTTTTCTTTCTTTCTTTTCTTCTTTCTTTCTGTTTATCTATCTGTCATCTATCTATCTATCTATCTATCTATCTATCTATCTATCTATCTCTCAATTATCTTCTATTGTCATATAACAGCATTTAGTAGGCATTAACCTACACAGTGGATAATGTGCCTCCCAGAAGCAAAAGACATAGACTGTCAAATAAAAAGCCCTGTGCCAGATGTGGGATAGCACTCGTCAAATTGTTGCTTAGGTATATTTCAGAAACTTCCTCAAGCAATACAAGCTATTGATACAGAACGTGATAGTAAGACCCTATTAGTAAAATTAGAGGCTACTTTTGTCACCCAACATGGAGAAATCAAGTTGGTACTGGAGAGGAAGTTTTCTCCCTGCCAGCTTGCTTTCATAGTATTGGAGGTGCTTTTGTAGCCTGCTGGGAAGGAAATCATAAGCAATCTTACCCAGCTGTGAACCTTGGTGAACTACGACAATGGCGAACATGTCAAGATACCCCCATGAGTATAATAGTGGCATCAATGGTGTGGGGGCAACAAACCACTTTCTGATTGCATTTGAGGCCTGCTCTATAGGAGGAACCTCCAGGGGTGAACCTACCACTATTACTACACTAAGTGAATGTATTATTAAACTGCCTCTAAGTTTGTATTTCTAAATCCATGGATTACTGTAGCTCTCAGACCTATCAGAGTGACTTCATTGTGTGGTGAACATTTTTAAAGCTCACATTTGAACAAACTGCAGATAATAATATCGATGGCGTACTCATTCACAAGTGGGACATCAATATTAACCACATACCCAAAAGCCTCAGGGACCATCACAGACATAGTGGTTGATGTACTCAAAGAACTCAACTCCTGAGGGTTTAAAGAGTGCTTAATATAATATACTTCTATATGCTCTTCCATGAAATTCTGGCTAAGAGGAGATTCATTTATTTTCTGTTTCCATAGTTTTGAAAAAAATGGTTTTTTGCATGTACTCCCATATAGTCTGAAGTTCTTAGCACTTTTCATCTTATTTTGCACTAGCAATGATTTGGAATCTTTACACGTCATGTTCAAAGGTTTCCTGACTGCAAAAGGGGGCTGCTGAGACTGAGAACAGTATGCGTGTCCTTTAGCTTGCTTGTTCTAGTGGAGAATAATCAAGGGCTCAGGAAGATGGCTGTCTTGGTAAAGTTCTTGCTGAGTAAATGTGGGGACCCGAGGTTGGATCCTCAGCATCCATGTAAAAGGTATGGACAGTGGCAAGTGTCTGAAAGCCTTGCACTACTGAGAGTGGTTGACCAGATAGGCAAATCCTTGGAGCTCTCTGGCTAGATGGCACAGCTAAAATTTTGAGTTCTTGGCTCAGTGGCAGACTGACACAGAGCTTAAGGTTGTAAGAAAGACACCAGCCATTTTCCTGGGCCTCAGTGAGTAAGGACACATGCAGACAGGCATGTGGGCACACGCACAGACATGCACCGTACCACATTCACACACAAACCTTAAACTTTCTGCATCTGACATCAAGAAAATGTTTAAATCTTGTATTTCTATTAAGATTTACCAATAAATCCACTAGAATACATATCACACTTGTCTACCGTGAAGACGAGGAAGTGAGGTTACACATACAGATGTTGATTCTGACCCTAGCATCACTTAGTAGTTACGCTGTTCAGTGGGTTCCTTCTGCCTGGTAACTCACATGTTCCAACAAACTGAATTGCATCATCTCTTAGTGTTGCTGTAAAGATTAAACACATTAATCTCAGTAAAACATTTGAAAAATGTTAGCATATAATGTATATCATTTCATTATTGCTGGTTGATGAATTTACTTGTCTGTAGATAAAAGAAATATCCAGTGATGTGGGAAGAGGTAGCTGAGACAGCAGATCTCAGCCAACATTTCCCATACACATAGGACAGCTTAAGGAAATTAAGCAGTGTAGTGAAATGCTACTATCACTAGCTCTCATAGTGATAATGTGGGGTCCCGTTTCTTAGCATTCACAATAGTTCACCAAGATGGGTATTCTCAATTTTTATAGATAAGTAAAATAGTTACAAGGGCATTAGAAACGTTGATCAAGTCATTTAATTGTAAGTGGTACTTCCAAGAGACTATATAACACAAAGAATTCAGTCATACTAATTTCACAGCAGGTAGGAGGATATAGACGTGGAGAAGGGGCTCATGAAGGATCCCAGAACTTCCGACTGAGAATAATTTGCCAGTAGGACTTTCCATTTACAGTTTGAAATTTGCCTGCTTGTCTTTGCCTAGATCAGTATTAGTTTTGATCAATCAGGAAAATGACAGCAATAATAAAGTCTTCAAAAACATGAGCTATATCACAATTGTACTATTAGACTGTTCATTGAGAGTCTAGAATAGTAGTTTCTCAGGGAAGTAAACCCCTATGTTGTTGGGGTCATTGATCATTTTTTTTACTCTGTATGAGGTACCAGTGACTGTGAACTCTAGGCGAGCACTGCTCTTCTTCATCTCTACCCCCCCTTCTCCCCCTTTCACTCACAAAGACACAGTGGACTGGGTCACAGATAACACCAGGGAGAACAAAACTCAAAACAGCAGAAATCTGAGAAGCAGGATATATGGAATTCTTTCCAAAGGCCTTCTATCTTGAAATTTGTCTGACTCTAAGGTTTTTGTTTTTTAATTATTCCAATATGGTTAAACATTAAACGCAAGTAGATGCCAGCTGGCATATTGAAATCATTGCTACTTCATTTTCTAGGAATGGCCAGCCAAAAATTCACTCTTGTGTACAGTCTTAGCCTACTCCTTCATTTCCTCTCTCTGCTCCTGGGCCAGCCAATATGGTGCATATTCAGCATTCTAAATTCACAGACTGGCATCAATACTTGAACACACAGAAATAATTATGCCTTTGAAATATTTTCAGGGTACAATTCTTATCCAAAGAGTTGGCTTTTGTTTGCCACTCCATCCTTGTTTATTTTGCCAAGAGCTCTACCTGAAATTAAACAGGATAAGCACATGCCTATATTTCTACTGTTCTCTTCATATTTGAACACAAGATAGAGAACTTTTCAATATCTGAAAAGGTGGCAAGTTTTAAAGAAATTTTGAGACAATTGATCTTATCAGCCAACACTCCTAATTTTGCCAACAGTTAAGATATAATAACTGTCCTATCTAGAGGGACATTCCATAAGCAAAACAACAGTGAAAGAGAAAAAGAAGACAGAAATATGTATATGCTTTTGTGTTGGTATAAGCAATATGATTTAACATAAGCCATCAACCTGATTCTGAACAGTTGAATGTCATAACTGAAATCATAACTCAGTAATGACCTTAGTCTTCTGTTGACTATCACCTAGGAAATTTTTTCACTTTGACAAGGGTAGGATGACTCTTAAGCTTCTCTTATTTTAATGTAAGTGTCCTTTATGGTCAGCACAATATGGTTTCTGGAGCCTTTTCTGAGCACTGAGTAGTATTTTCATTCAGAACACACTCCTGCTTTTACTTGCAAATGTCTTTATCCTCAATCCACTGCTTATACTTTGCAGAACTTGTGGAAGACTTTTGTACTTTGTATGATTCTGTTTTTATTATTTTTATGTGTATTGCTATTTGGCCTGCATGCATGTCTGTGTGAGCCTGTCAAATCCCTTAGAACTAGAGTTACACATGGTTGTAAGCTGCCATGTGGGTGCTGCAAATTGAACCCAGGTGCCCTGGAAGAACTGCCAGTGTTCTTCTGAGCCATCTTGGCAGCCCCACTTTTGAAATCTTAATAGTCCATTATAGACAAATTGTTATGAGTGAGAAGAAATATAATTTATCTTTATTATTTGTAGCTAAAGTTTATTTAGTTACTTTGGTAGTTATCCATTTATTTCACAGCCTTGTGCCTTCTTCAGGACATTTAAAAGGAGGGCTACATGCTTGAAGGTCTCCTTCTGGAAAATGCCCAACAAATTCATTATGAACCAGTGTGCCATTAGAGTAGATATTCAGTCAATCTACCTACTTAATGGAACAAGGTTTTTAAAAATCTACTTCAGAGACTGAAGAGATTGCTTAGGGGATAACAGTACTTCCTGCTCTGCTGGAGGACTCATATGGTTTCCAGCATCCATATCAAGAGGTTTACAGTGGCTTGTCACTCTAGATCCAGGGGATCCAATGAGCCAGTGTGGCCTTTGGCCACCTGCACATATGGCTGATGCATCATATATACACATTCATATACATATGCATATACATATACATATCAAAAACCTACATATATTATAAATATCTCAAAAATTTACTTTAGGCTAAGAAAATTACTAAACAACTTATGTAATATACATTTATGTATAGTTTTAGAATGTTTTTTTTTTTAATTTTGTAGCTCATGTGATACACAGATGCTCCAAATTTTCATCTTCTATGAACCAATAGCTTAGGAAGGGACTGGAATTGGAGAAAAAAGGATTGGACTCAATCCAAACAATGATTTTTGCTCATTGTGCATTTGTGATGCATCTGGCATTCCATGACTGATGATTCTTAAAGCAATATTCAACATGGCATCTCTTAAGGCTGCTCTATTCTATCAAAATAGAAGCAGGCTGTGTTCATTTTTTCCCCAAAAGGCCTTCTATATTGAAATTTGTCTAAGTTTGCTAATTATTCCAATATGGCTAAGCCTTACCCATGAAGAGCAGAGCTGGCACATTGAAATCATTGCTTCCATTTTCCAGGAATGGTCTTAGGCGATTCTTACACTCCTCTCTATGCTCGCATATGCGAAACAGTAAAAACTACAGTACAAGGTAGAATATAATCAGAGTCTAAGTTGAAGACACAGTATTGATTCTTTGAATCAAAATATGAATATTCCTTTATTTTTAGAAAAAATTCCCTGTATTTCCAAGTGAAAATTGATGAATTGTCTTTCAGCTGGGGATTGGCGTGTATTGGCAGATAGAGTTAAGATGTCTTCGTTATTGCCATCATCATTATCATCATCACCCCGGGTGTATCACCTTTAGGACCTATCCTAGGAGTAATGTAGAATGAGTACAAATGGCTATAGTAAGTACTTCAGAAATTTCTAGGATGGCCTAAGTAACATTGATGAGATAGACATAAATGAATGGAAATAGGAAAAACTATGCAAACATTAGCATCCTTAAAGAATGCGTTGTTCTGTAGTTCTACTGACAAGTGACATTTTTTTTCCTTCTAAAAATGAAAGTCACCCTTTTCCCTAGATTAAGAAGGCACTTTTCCTGTAAATGGTATTTCAGAAGACAACTGATAGAAGAGGGGCTCTATTTTTGTTGCAAGTATTCTTCTTCAAGTTGTACATGGATGTGTGATGAACACCCACATTTTGAAGGCCAACTTTTTCAAGAAGTACATTTAGCCAGAATGTATTTATAGTTTTAATAATTTAGGATCTGGAACACCCAATGAATGTATTAATCTTATTCAAAAGACTATATTCAGCAAGTATTATGTGACTTGTGATTTTTCTGGCAATAATTATCAGTGGTAATAGGCCTAACTTACCTAGTGTGTTCTCATGTTCCCATTAGAAAGTCAATGTGCCCAGTTTTCCGTTCCTATCGGAGAGTCACTGTTTCAATTAATCATCCTTCTTGAGAGGTGTGTATATTGATTCTTCACATATATTGTTTCAGACTCCACTATAGAATCAATATATTCTATATGCTTTACATATTTTTTATTTCCATAGAACACTTAGAATGTACAAAGATGTTCCAATGAAACTTCCAATCTTGATTCAATTTACATTGAACTGATGATTATGAGATCCAGGAGTTGAACATATCTCTTATTCCAAAACCTGTGCTGATTTCACTGAAACAGAAGGACCCAATTCTTCTCTCAAAGGTGGTGGGTTTCAGTTAGTAACTTCGTCAACCTCATCCCACCTCCTCCTTTAGGGTTAACCTTTTTTTTTTCTGCAGAACTAGCAGTACAATGTTTTATCTCTTTGCTCTTTTGCATTAAAGGAATAACCACAGTCCTCACGATGACCACCCTAAGCATCAGTGCTCGGCATTCTTTGCCCAAAGTGTCCTATGCGACTGCCATGGATTGGTTCATAGCTGTCTGTTTTGCTTTTGTATTTTCGGCTCTTATTGAGTTTGCTGCTGTCAACTATTTCACCAACATTCAAATGCAAAAAGCCAAAAAGAAGATATCAAAGCCTCCTCCAGAAGTTCCGGCAGCTCCAGTGCCGAAGGAAAAACATACAGAAACATCTCTCCAGGTATTTGACTTTATTTCCTTCCTTCTAAAGCTTTATCTGCTTGGTGAAATTTTTGTTGTAGTAGAAAACATAGAGCATGAAAATATCAATGACAGTTTCTGAGGATGGTTGACGTTTAGGAAATTATAAAATGATAATATATACATTGATATTTTATTTTTGCAATTGTACTAGTTATTTGAGGATATTATTTAATATATTTTGATAATATTTACCCTGATTCTAATTTCTTCCAAGGTCCAACTCTCTTTCTGCACCCACCAAAATTTATGTACCTTTATTTAAAAAAAAACATAATACAATTTGGCTGGTTATATATTTCTTGTTGTATGGTGTTCATTGACACCTGGTCTACTTACCAGGGCATACAGTTTAAAAAGAAAACTAACTCTCATTCTCCCAGAAGCTATCAGTTGCAAATCCTCTCTCCATGCTGGGTTTTATCCAATTTGAGCTTCAACACGTCTTGGCGGCGTGTGTCGCAATAACCATTGTGTCTTCATATGTGAAATTATACTTCAGCATCCAGAACAGTGTTTTCTTGTAGTCCTTCATCACTTCGGAGCTCTTTCTGTCCCCTCAGCCAGAATGATCCCTGGGTCTTGGGAACAAGGGGATGTTGATATAGATATTTTGTTTAGGGATGAGCATTCCACTGTCTCTTATTCTTTGTACCTTAGCTAGTTGTGTGTCTCAGTGTTGATTACCATCTACAGGAAGAAAGAATTTATCTGATGAAGGTTGAAAGATGCACTGTGAATTTAACAAGTCATAAAGAATCAGTTTAACACTGTGGCCAGTGAGCAGAATATAAAGATTATAACTTATCTAGTACAAGGTTCTTGACCCCAGTAATGGTGCCAGGTATGTGTTTTGTCTTGTAGACTGGACATTAAATCTAATCAGAAAGTGAGTAGTGACTACCATGCTGTTAATGCCATTATTGAGGGAATGGGTATATCTGACCATGCCAGTTATTGTAACTCTCAAAGTTCATACCTGTGAAATGTGATGAAGCCCTTTCTTCATAACTACCATTAATAGTACCTTCCAAAATGATGGAATCTAACCCATAAGGATGAAACTTCCTGTTCAGTACCAGTTTGATTTCTTCAGATTCTATGACTCAAGTACATGATGTTCCTAGCAATAAGGGCTTACTGTCAAGTCTTGAAGAGTAACCAAGAAAGGTGGCAATAGCTTCTAATATTTGGGGTCAATGGGACCTTGCTGTCCAGAAACTCTGAAAGAGATAGGCCATTCTTGCTTAAAAGCTTTTTATAAGAAATTAGTTAACCTGTGGTATCTTGTAGATGTGTTATCATTCCGTTATAGAATAACTATCTATCTATCTATCTATCTATCTATCTATCTATCTATCTATTTATTTATTTATATTTACCTATTTTAGAAAGCTATGGTGGTATGTTTCCATATGACTTTGTTGAACAATCTTTATTATCAGTTATTCTCCCAATATTGCCACCCCTACCTTGCCCTCCAAACCTCTACCCGAAATTCAAACACTTGTTCCCTTTGTATTGATATTTTAAAGCAATGCCTATCTACTTAAAAGCTAGATAATGTATATGTGACCATGATACGTGACATAAGGCTATTCTGTTTGTTTGAAAGTTTCTTTCAGTATGAAAGATACTTTTATTTTTTAACAGAAATAGATAAAATGGAACACACTATTAAGGAAAACCTGTGGACAATGTTGAGAGAACTGTAAAGGCCGCTCTTTGTAGATTTCATTGATCAAAGTAAAATGATGGCTGTTTATCACTGTGGCCCTGAATTTTCTATGGGACTGCTTGCATGTAGTATTAAAGAGGAAAATCATTCTAGCAACAAAAGAATCTGTAGTTATAGCTGATATACATACAAATGAATAATTCATTTTCTAAAGGACGTCTAAGAGAATGTAGAAAACATAACAAATCCAACTGTGATTTTTTTTCATCTGAGTTATCAAAGATTCATTTTTAATTGAGCAATTATTTTGCACATGTATCTTATTGTATAGAAGCAGTAAGATATACAAGGGCATGGATAATCAGGCAAGCAGAATCTTCTCTTTTCTTCCTCTTCCACCATTCTGCTCTGTCCCTATGCCTGTTATTCATTTCTTTCTATTTGCCTTCTTTTTTTTGTATAAACAGAGTTCTGTGGTAAACTATACCTAGCCAACTGTAATTTTCATGAATAATTTCCATAATAACACCATAATGCTGCTTGGTCTGCATTTATCCAAACCAAAATATACTAGAAATTATCAACTCATTTTCCTCTAAAAAGTGATATCTCACCCCTGCATTTATGCACTTATTCACTATACACATAGGTATTTAAGGCCAGCAATGGGCCAACTACTAATCAATAATATATATTTTAAAGCCTATTTTATATACATCGTACACTATGGAAATTCCATTTATTTCTAAGTGACAAGGGAGTCGAGGCACATGGTTCATTTTAATGTAAGTAATAAAACATTTGGAGTGTTAAATGCAGATGCTATGAAGGGTCAGGAAGTGGTTAGAGATTAGGAATCTACATTTACAGTGTTAACTCATCCTTAGGAGACCTCGAACAGTGGAGGTTTCCTTTACAGAGAGATCCAGCCAGGAAGAAGCTGAAAGGGTTTGCAGCCCCATGAGGAGAGCAACAGCACCAACTAACCAGAGCTCCCGGGGTCTAAACCACCAGCCTAGGAGCACAGAGGGAGGGACCCATGGCTCCAGCTGTATATGTAGGGGAGGATGGCCTTGTGGGGCATAGGTGGAAGAGGAAGCCCTTGGTCCTGTGAAGGCTGGATGCTCCAATGTGGGGGAATTCGAGGGCAGGGAGGTGGGAGTGGGCTGGTGGGTGGGGGCATATCCTCATAGAAGCAGGAAGACAGACGGGGGATGGAATAAGGGGTTTCTGGGTGGGAGGAAATGGGGAAAGGGGATACCATCTGAAATGTAAATAAAATATCCAATAAAAATTAATTTAAGAAAGGAAGAACGAAAGAGAGGAAGAAAGAAAGAAAGAAAGAAAGAAAGAAAGAAAGAAAGAAAGAAAGAAAGAAAGAAAAGAAAAGAAAAGGTGGCTGCTTTCTGACTCCTGCAGAAAAACAGCAGCAACTGACCTTGAATGCATAACTTTTAAGATGAGAAAAAGGGAAGGTCTGAGTTAGGATTTGTATTCATTGCTTGGGCATGTTAATTAAATGAGCCAAAGGGGGCTTTTGATTGCTGGGTTTCAATACTTCTTTGGTAGTCAGCCTCAGGAGACTAAGTGGCCAAATTAAGTGATAGACATTGGTAGCTAGCTTTAGGAATGTAATCTAATGGTTTTAGCAAGGCAGAGGGAATGGGGAAGGGCAAGGCCAGCCAGAGTCATGCTGGCCAGAGTTCCTTCAACCATTCCAGAATTTCAGTCTGAGTTCTGCTCTCCCCATGGGTAAACTCACAGTTTCTGTCTTTTGTTGTCGTTCTATTTTGTTTTGCTCTGCCGTATTGAAACTATATAATTCATTTCTTGCTTCTTTTGAGTCACCAGATCTTCGGTATAGTTTAGTGTTTTTACTTTATTTACTTTTTAAATTTTATTTAATTTTATTTCATTTTTCAAGACAAGGTTTCTCTGTGTAGCCTTGACTGTCTCAGAACTTGCTCTGTAGACCAGGATAGCCTTGAACTCAGAGGTTCATCTGTCTTTGCCTCAATCCTTATAGTGCTGGGATTAAAGGCATGCACCACCACTGCCCAGCACTGTTTATTATTTTCTAATGATTGATTTGTGAGTTAATTTAATTACATCTTTCTGCAGATTAAATTTGTTACATTTTTCAAGATATTTGTGCATACATCATATTAATTTATTTTCATGCTTTATTTATGAATAATGTTTCTCTTACTGGATTCAAATCTCTTCTGTATAGAATCTTATGATTTATAATTTTGTAATTAATTTATCATAATTATTTTCTATGTATTATAGAGTAATGTTATTTTCCCCTTTGGGATAAGAAAATAGAGATAATATTGAAATTTCTAGGTATAATTTTTTTATTTAACTCTGCTAATTCTTTTACTGCATGCCTTCAGATATGTTGACTTGAGTAATATTTTAAAAGTCATTATCTTTAGCAACAAATTTTGTTTTACTTAAATCACTATTTCTTCACTTTTTAAAAGACCCCATAGTCTTTACAATTTGTGAAATATACAAAAATTTCTATCATAAGTATTCACAGTTGCACTGATCTTTCCTTTATTTCGACTATTTTTTACACATGTTGGAGACAATGACTTCCAACATTTAAAGGTTTATAACTGCTTTATTTCTGTTTCAGTTTATGAATATAATCATAAAATAAGCTAGTTTTTTCTCTTCCACATGAGTGCCTTTCCTTTGGATCCTGTTTGTTTGTTTTTTTTAATTCCAACTTCCCTACCTCCCTTCCCCCCCTTTCCCTCCCTCCCTCCAGCTGCTGTTGAGCTGTTCTCCTAGGATCCATGTTGACATTTCTAAAAACATTTTTGACTCCCAATATTAACTTTCCTAATGTTTTCTGCTATTAAACTTGTCCTTTCCTTCTTTTACTTCTGTGCTCTGGAAGTTCTGTCATGTTTTTATACTGCTAGTAGTTGACTTTAAGGCTTAAAGCAATGTTTTTTTTTCCAAAAGCAATTTCTTTCATCTTGTAATTTTCTAACAATGTTGAAATTAGAAAATACAAAAAATGTCCAATGTAAATATTAACTCCCCCTAGTTCCAAAATGACTTCCTTAAGGCTTTTAGGTTTTGAAATACGTTTTATGCAACCCAGGTATAGTGCTATATGCTTTTAATTCATGCAATGTGAAAGGCTGAGAGCAAATCACAGGTTTGATGTGAATGTGGGCTATGCAATAAGATCCTATCTTTAAAAAATCTATTTATAATGGATTAATCCTGTTCCTTTTCGCATTTGTACCTGACGAGATGTGTTGCACTGATATAAAGAGGAAATATCAACGAGTTAAAGTACCAGGTATTCTGGATAACCCCATTTGGTCTGAAACATAGCTTTTAATTATAGTAGTTGCCATCACTAGTAAAGCTTGGCTGAGCTCATCTGCTTGGCTATGTTGTCATTCAGAAATTTCTCTGCAGCACAGCACACATATTGTGTGCTTCTAACATAAGTAGGAAGCAGGAAGAAATGTTATTTGCAGAATGATGAAGAATCAAACCACTTCAGCCTTGAGAAAGATTTTTAAATGAAACCGGTCAAAACCGTCATCATATGCTTTATGTCCTCCGTAATGAGTGCCTGTGCAATGACTTAGGCCTTTACGGCAATTTATTTCAGAGTCCCCATGCTTTAAAGACAGTGACAAATGACTTAATGCAACTTTGAGTTCAGCTCCCTGCTTGGCCTCAGTGACAAGTACAACTTCATAGGTCAAGAATACATTAAATGCGAAATTAAATTGGGGGACTGACTCATACAGAGAAGAAAGCACAGAAATGGAGAGAATGTGTTAGGAACAAAAACATGTTAATGTATTCCTGAAATGAAATATTCTAAGACTCCATATTGAGTTTAGTTTGGAGTGTCAGTATACATTTTAATCAGATAGCCAAAACTTGTTTATTCAAATATGTGTTCTAAAATATACCTTCAGTTACTTTTTTTGATACTAACTCTGCTTAAAATATGTTTGAGCACCTTATTTGTAAAAGACCTTTTTATTTAATGACATTTAGTTCAAAGGTCCTTTAGGTGTTCAATAGCAGCTTGGTTTATTTGACCTATGGACTGTTAGTAGCTAGGCAGAGGCTTATGGTGACTATTTTTGTTCTCTGAGAATTGAAAAGATTATAGCTCAATGGAATATTCATGAAAAACTAGAAAAAAACAATTTCTGGAATGTAAGAGTAGCTATCAATAGCTACTTAAGTATACCTTAAGTATACCTTTGGATATTTTAAGTGGCACAAAACATCTGTTCTGTTCCTTTTCATCTTTACCTTAACTCTGCCCTTGACTCTAATCTAATATGTGAGTGCCCGCCATCCTCATGCTTTTGTTCTTCTATATTCTTACTGATTCTTCTTAACATAATCACAGTTTCATGGATGTAGACAATTTGAGTAAATAGAATGTTTTGAAAGATAAGTAAGTGTAAAATTAAAACCATTAAAGCTTTCTTAACAATGTTATATATGCATTTTAAAAGCTGGGGACATGACCTAGAGGTTAAAAGCTATGACACAGCATCTCTGGTTAGCTCCTAGCATCCACACTAGGCAATTCACAATTCTCTTTAATTTCACATCCATGGGAATTATCTGGCCCCTTTGGATATCTTCTCACACATACATACATACATACATACATACATACATACATACACACACACATACATATACACATACATACATGCATACATGCATACATGGATTTTATGAAAGTTATTTGACTGTGTCTTTTAGCCATTTTCATCCTTAAAAGATGCATTAGCGTTAATATGCTATATCTGATGAAAAACTGACCAGTGATACAATAAGGATGGCAAGTACTAACTGAGCTTGTAAGTCAGGTCTTACATCATGTGCTTTACATGTCTTACATAGTTGCAAGCTCACAAGAACTGTTTTACAAAAGAACAAACAGTTATTCAGCAACTAAGTTATATGGTCAGGATAACACAGATCCAATGTGATGAATACAATACTGAAATTGCTTCAAGTGTCCTTTAGTGCAGACCTTGCTTTATAAATGTGCGTGTGTGTGTGTGTGTGTGTGTGTGTGTGAGATTTAGCAAATATATAGGTATTAGAATGTAGGTATATACATACAAATATATATATATATATATACACATACATATATTTTATACAAGAACTGATAAGCCCATGTTAGTCTTTTGTTCATAATTTTAAATTTTTCATCATTCTTTGGCACTTTTACATTGCATGTAATGTATTTTAATACATTTTACCGCCTATTAGCATGTCTCATCGTTTTCCAGCTCACATAGAAACTGTCCTTCTTTTCAAAAAGTTCCTCTCAATGTCATGACTTTTTAAACTGGTTTTCTCTTCATGTTTTATGATTCACTGAAGTCAATTAGAGCTGCTTGCATGAGCACAGGTGGGACTTTGTTAGTAGAGTATGGGTAACAGATGAGCTTAGCTACATCACTGAAGAAATGACACACTTGCAGTCAGCAACCATTAATTGCCAGTTGTTCCTGAGGGAAGGTTGGCCACATGGGCCCTTCCTCCTTTAACAGTGGAATGTTAGCACATCATCTTCTGCAGGGCTTATGCAAATAACTGTAGGTGCAGTGACTTCGTGCATGTAAGAGCCCTGTTTTGTTCATACTTTTATGAATACTTGATAATTGTATAGTGTTATGAATCCATTCTTTTTTATTAATGCCTGATAATTTTATTGTATTATGAATCCTTGCGATAATAAAAGAAACCTGTATACGTAATCTAATTTACTTGTAATAATTTATAAAGACAGTCACTAATTTTATCCTGTTTCGCCAAGGAGAAAGTGATAAGTTGAGAGGCAGGTATTCTGCCTCTTTCTCTATCTGGTAAGTGGCAAGGCTGAGATAATGAACTGTGGTGACTGATTAGATGGGTTAAATAAGAGACATTGGGGATGGATGGATGGTGTTGACATCACTCACTAGGAAAATTATGGGAAATGAAGCACATCTGATGAACGAACTCATCAGCCCAGGTTTCCACGGCAGAGCATCATCCTTTATTACAATAGTGATGAGCTGCTTTTTCTATTGTCAGTGCATACCTCTCCCCTACCTATGCATCCTTCTCCATCTATCTCACTCATTTTTCTATTTATTTTGATTTCACTATTCCGGCATGAAATGCTTTTCAGTTTTAAAGATTAGGCTCTATCAAAGCTATTTGAAAAACAAAGATTTCCCCTGCTAAGAGTCTTAAATAGAAAGGGGGCATAAAAAGATTATGTAAATACTCCAAGATGTACCCTGCATGCCCTTCTGAGAATCCCACTTAATATTCATTGTTCAGAGTCAAGCTCTAACCTTATTTCCTATATGGAATCCCTTCTGAGTCAGATGTTGAATCTCAAGTACATGGCCTCAAGTGTTTTTATCTATAAAGCCGGGCATTGCAATGAATGGGCCTACTAGAGAGGAAAGTACTGAGGATCTATTACGTTATGTAGGTAAAATATTCAGCATGGTGCTCAGTGCCTCGCAGACCATGCCCATGCTCAATTCCTCCTTAAATTTCTCAGGAGGAATATTTAAAGTAGGGTTGACCTCATTTGTCACTTTATCATGTTCTGTGAAATTTTGCTTCCACTTGTTCCTATATAATTGTGTTTACTTTGGTAGATGTAAATTCACTTATAAAATAAGAGCGTGGGTTCATGATATTTTCTGTTAATCAATTGTGGTCCTATTATATGCATTGGTCTTTGAAATAAAAGAAAGCAATGTATTTATGACTAATTTGCAACATGTGTCATTTACATAAAATTCATTTTACTGGAAATAAATGTGAGCAGAATGCAATAGTGAGTGAAAACATTGCCATTGTAAGCTTCTGAGATAATAGAAACTTATTCTTCACATATCTTTTCTCCATGTTGGTTTTTAAACATTTAAATGTTTTAAAATTTACTTTTTATCATTTTTAAAATTATTTGTATTTGCATATGAGTGTACATGTGACTGAAGATTCTTGCAGAGACTAGAGGCAGCTAGCTGGTCCTACTGTAGCTGTGGTTAGAGATGATTGTGATCTGCCTGACCTGGGTGCTGGGATCTGAGTTTGTGTTCTAAAACTATAAGCCATCTCTTTATCCCCATTCATGAGACTGACTACCCATAATAATTGTACATATTTATGTACCGTACCACGTCACTCTAGCTCATGTAAAACTGTGCAATTATCAAAACTGAGTCACATCTGTCAACAGTTGGGGTTAGCTGATGGACAGCAATAGAATAATACTGTAAGGGACATTTAGAAAAGAAGTCAAAGACAACATCCACATGAGGCTGTTCAGGGCGAGGAAAGGAAGAGCCAGTGACTTTGATCATTTTAGTCATTTTACTTTCACAGGTGTCACAGCCTGTGATGTGCTAAATGCAGCGACTTCCTGGTGGTTGGTAATATGTAAGCCTCATTCCATTCCTAAAGGGTGCCAAAATGGGTCAGTTTCAAATTTTAACTTCAACCATCCTCAAAGAAATGCTGTTTAAAAGCCCCTCTTAGAAATGTTGTTCTTTAAATAGTTTCAACTAAATGCCACATAGCAGTACAAAGCAACTCTCCTTTTGCTCTTATGCCTTTCATACCTTAACTTCTTTTAAAATTTCCTAACTTGGCAGCTTGAAAAAGAATATAGATTAGTACTTTCATTTCATGTGACATTTAGGCATGTTGGTGACAAGAGTTTAATGACATTCTTTAAATCTTATTTAGCCATATACCTTTCCAAACTCATAGCTTCTGAAGTATAAAATGTTCTGTAATTAGTAATATTCTTAGTTCATGCATGTTTGTTTAATTGTACACACATTAAACTCAGCCGTTTATATAAAGAAAGCCAGAATTTTCTTTCAT
The DNA here is from genome assembly GCF_004785775.1 of Grammomys surdaster. Lineage (NCBI taxonomy): Eukaryota > Metazoa > Chordata > Mammalia > Rodentia > Muridae > Grammomys > Grammomys surdaster. The sequence continues at coordinate 11,245,792 of NW_021604791.1, forward strand.
GATGCACCTTGTTTTGTGTGTGCAGACATGTCTTCCTAGTGTATGAGTCCACATCCCAGTTTATGAGTTACAAGCATGTATCAGCCACCTATCACAGCCAGTCACTGAGGATTTGAAGACAAAAATTCACAACATTAGTCCAGTAACATAACATAATATAAACTATGTTATGAATTTTATAAGTCAAGCATGATGATAGTAATGTAAACTTACTCTTAGATTTTTACAATTTACCTTAAAACTGTAGAAATACTGGTGAAATACTGTATTCAATTACAAACTGGAAATCTGTTATAATTATGCATATGGTTATAGAGCAAATATTCAACATTGCTATGTTGGGAATATTGTGGGTTGCTTTTATAATTCTTCTATAGGTATGAAGATACTGAGAAGGCTAGATATTGACTGAGTAAAAATTGACAATCTACTGTGGAAAGGCAGAAAAGGCAAATAAAGAATTACATCAGAGAAAGTTAAGCTTAGACATCAACTTAGTTTTTGAAATGCAAAACAGTTATAAATTAAAGGATTGCATTCCAATGATGAAGAAGAGAAAGCAATCAGTCTTTGTAGATTATTGAAACAACATTATGTATATTTTGATAATTGTTGTTAATAATGTTAGATGGAGTGAAAAATACCAGCATTAGCATCTTACCTGAAAATAAGCTATTTTCTTCTCCAGGGATGAATATGGCATAAATTTAACAGTGCAGGAGGAAGCTGAATATGTTAGCTAGAGTTTAAGGAAGAAGGACTGTGCCATCATAATGTTGCACAGTGAGCAGAGGGTGGATGTGATATAGCTGTAAATATAGATGGTTCAGGTTCACAGCAAATTTGTTCATTTCTTTCATATACTCAGTTTTTACAGATAACATAATAAATGAAGAAATAGCAGAGTGTACTAACTATACAATTTGAGAAAGCAGCACCATGATGGAGATAATGGAATAATGTCGATGTCATTATTCTTAAGAGATATATATACCTATCATTCTTTTGCCTAAATTGATGAATGTGTATCACATGTGTGGCTAGTGACTGAGGGGATCCTAAGAGGGCATTAGAGCCTCTGGAACTGGAGCTAAAGATGGTTGTGAGCCACCGTGTGGGTGCTGAGATTGAACTTGGGTCCTCTGTAAAAGCAGCCAATAGTCTCAACCACCAAACTCTCTGTCTAGCCCTTATGGCAGTTTCTTGAGCTACTTGCTGTATGAAACACACCGTGTGAGTTGCCATACATATGTCTAAAGCTTCACAACAAACTGTTAAGATGAATTGTGTTATTTTACGCATAACTTTGTGGTTGACAAAAATGGTTCTTCATAAGCCACTTTGGTAACTGAACAATATATGTGTAGTAAATTGTTGACTGTGGGGTTTGAGCCCTGTCTGTTTAGCATCAGAAAGCTAGATAATTTCAGGTCATGTTGCCGCCTCTTCCTAAGAATCCACAAACAGGATGGGATTTTGTTTCTATTTCAAGTTCTCTATTGTTGGTTTGACCACATAACCCAGCACTTAGTTTTCCATTTTTTTGTTAACTTGTGCAGGTAAACTAGAATATATCTCAATCTATTTTAATTAAGATGTCTGTGTCACTGCATGCTCTCCAATCTCTGAATTAGATACTATATTCTGAATAGATACTATAGAGTAGAATATACTACTCTATATTCTTTGACATGGAAATATTTCATTATATATGACATATTAAGAGCTAATTAAAAGGAGGATAGTTTTCGGGTCAGGTACAATTAAATAGTTAGGTTATATTATATTCACCTATGCACCAAGTATTCATACTGTTCCTCCTGCAATAAAAACACTACTTATATAGTACTTTCCATGTCCCATAAAATATTTTAAGATATATATATATATATATATATATATATATATATATATATATATCTTCACAGTCTTCACAGCAGTCCTTTTTATAGATGAGGAAATTGAAATGCCAACAGGTCTAAGTGATTCGCCCAAAGTCACACAGCTGCTATGTAACAGAGCCAAGATTTAAAGCCAGATACACTGTGTCCAAATATATGTTCAGAAACTGGTACAGACTGCTGCCCTTCGCTTATAACCCATGATGGTCTCCATCCTGCCTCTGCTTTTATACAGTCTCCCACCTCATTTCTTGTTTCTCTGAAAGTTATCTCAATATTCACATCGTTAAAAATGTCAATCTTTCTTTAAAATTTTATCCCACTTATAAATAAAATATTACTTATCATAGTTCAGCAAAGTCACAGAAATGTAATGCATTGCATGAAATTATGTGTAGATTGTTAAAGCAAAAAGTCAACAATTAATTTGACAGTAAGTTTAGTAAATCGTACATTAAGCAACCCACAATTTGTCGTGACTTTTGAAATTTTAAACATTAAAAAAAAACTGGAGCAAGTACTCTTTTGAACTTTTACTTGAAATACTCTATTTCATATGCATTCATGTATCCAGTAAGGATTATTTATTTCTAACAAATGATTAAGGTACTGTTACGAGAATATATTTACAGAATCAGTATTGGCTTTTATAGAATTTATGCTCTATTGGATGAGAGAATATAGGTGTATAAAGAAGGCAGAGAGAAACAGCTATTCTATAGGAGCAAAGGACACTCTGAGAAATAGATGGAACCTTAGGCTATGGTGGGTTTCAGCAGAATTTACATGGTTAATCATGCATTATACTGATATTCAGCAAGATGAAAAGAAGTAGCACAGAAATGATCCAGCTCTGTACTGTAAATATTATTAGTCGGCTTATGATATTCACAGAGTAGAGACCCAATCATTTTAGAATTGCCATATAATTTATAAACTATTAGCATGTTGTTAGGGCTTTTATTTCTCAATTTACTTTACTGCTTTTGAATGATTTTTGCACAGCCTCTCAGAGTATATCAAGTGCTCAAGAAATACCTCCTGATTGATTTCATTACTTATATAGAATAGATCCTGTGCATGGCAGCACATGGATGAGCCACACGTTCTCATTGGGAAAATCTGTATTAGCTTAAATTAATGTTTATTTAACCTTTCCCCATCTGTGTCAACAGTATGGGCAGACCAACACTTCTTTATATGATAGAAAAAGAAACAGATTGAAAGTATACAATGCTTGAAACAAACTTCTCTCAGTGTTTAGATCTATTTTGCAGCAAGTTCTAGTCTGTAAGCCACTGAGTAAAATTATTCATTCCTTCTGGTTTATTTGACTAAGCTGCCAATTTTCTCCTTGCTATTTTGAGGAGCTAATTTTCCCACAACATAATATACATCTCTAAATTTCCAGCTTTCTGCTCAGCCTCAGATGATTTAGCAGTTTCAAGATGCATCAGTTTGGGTATGACTTATTTCATTTCACTTAAATGAATTAGAGCATATTATGTAAGGGAAATGTCTTTTGTAAAAAAAAAAATATTATGTTCTTTGGTTAATTTCCCAATAGTTTTAAGAAGGCAGAACTTTTCACTTAACTGGTTAATGAGACACTTAATTGATATTTTTTTGTAGCTAATTCCACAAGACCTTTGCCCCGCCCAGCTTTCTTGCTTGGCTAGTACATGATTGATTGTGTCTGTCATTGTCCTTTTCAGTAATCTTGAATGCCCGTCTCTCACATTTGGCTGCTTTTGCACTGTCTGTGTGTTCAGATGCTTGGTGCTTTACTTGAGAATTAATAGTTAGAAAAAGTCAAAGGATAGTGGGCACTCTGTGTATACAAAGAGTAGAAAGCCAAATTTTGTATTCAAAATGGGTATGTTACTGCCATTAGTTTAAAAAACTGTGAGTCCATGTGAACAAACAAGGTTAGTCTATTGGACCTATTTTTAAAAGACTATTACCATTAAAACTAATGTTTAGCATAGAACCGAAAATTTCAATATTCATTGACCAAATCAATGAATGAAAAAGATGAAGGAATTAACTGTAGTATCTTTAAAATAATAATAGTAACAGAAGTCTTGGGTCAAAACAATACCACAGAAGATTCCAGTTAATCTATTCCAACATTGTCATTTTATTTTGTGTCCTTTTGATTTTTGAGACCTATGTAAAGATCTGGAATAACTGAAGGAAATTTAGATGACTATTAAGAACAAGCAACCTGGATTTTTTTTTAACTCTTCCATCTGAGGCAAGTGTTATCCTGCTCTTCCATTGGATATAGCTTTGAGCTTTATTTTGGAGTGTGTGGGTTATCTATACTTTCCACCACAGAAGGTTGATGGCTAGAAGGACAGCTAGAAACACTGAATTATTCTAGTTAAGTTATTCCTAGAACACACAGATATGCTCTCTGTATGAAGAAAGCTCTTGGTGTGGGATCTTTTGAGGACTGATTTGAAGAGGCTCTGTTATGGCGCTGTCCTTGCAAGGCAGCCAGTGGAGGCCTCTCTGGACCTTACATGGTCTTTTCTGAAATAGTAAATAAGGCAAACTTGGCAACCACTGAGTGACGTGAAAGTTACTTTTCTCCAGCAGCTCTTTAGCTAAAAAGTGGGGAGGGCGTGGATGGTCAGTGTGTAGAGCCAGTTGTGCAACAGATTTCCGTGGTTCACGTATCCATGAAAACCATGAGCTTATGGATTTTGTTTTCTGAAGAAAGTCTGAGTCTATGGGTTGAAGCTAGATGATAATGTCACCATTTACTGGTCATGTGGTTAAAAAAATAGGCGGGTGATGATAATCTTTTGAAGTAAAGATGAGACAGATATGACTGATAAATTATTTTCCCGGATCCTTAATCGTGACATTAAACTAATTAATAAGGACTCTTCAGTGGTTATAATTGCTGATGCTCTTAAGTTTGCTGCTTGGCTTTTGTTCTCGTGGGTGCTCATCTTTACAACCTAAATGTTATAAATTTGGAGCTCCACTCAGTGTTGCCGGAGGTAGAGGAGAGTAAACCATTTGTGAACATCTTACTGTTCTCCACAGGACTGTTTGAAAGTTGCTTTATTTCAGTTTGACTTGAAGCAGCAGAGGTGCGCATACATTTCAGGCTTCAGTAGGCGCTCTCCCATGTGCTCCGTTCACTATTGCTGCTTCTGCAAGAAAGCCACTTCGCTCCAGCAGATCCTGAAAAATGTTCACATGCTGTCTGCCTAATGTTTGCTAATGGGGCTGTTCTAAAAATGGCACCAAGGAGGTTACCTATTATCCACAGAACAAGAATACATTTGGGGACTAAAATAGATTATAGTCAATGGGGACCTGAGCTGCTGACAGAAAGTTATTTTAGTATCCTCCAGCAATTCATAAGAAATAGAATGAGGCTTTTATATAGGGATTCCTGTTTGTTTTTCTGTTCATTAAAAAAATAAATTCTTTAGAATGTTTAATATTTCATCTGTATTACTTAAACTCATTTTCCCACTATGTCTTTATGATTTACATTCATCTTTCAAGATTTCATAAATCATTCGGTATTGTATGTCTGTAATGAGTAATATTCATTGTAGCACAGCTAATTCCTTTTATCTAATACATTACTCTAAATGTGTGTAAAGAAATATATCGCTACATCATTGAGATAGAAGATGGGTAGGCATAATCTAGCCACTTTTTTATTGATCAAACAGTTTTCTACATGATTCTCAAGATTATAGCATATTAGAAAAAAAATTTCTCAGGTAGCACGTAATGAATATGCCAGTGTTTTCAATGTGTGTCTGCTAGATTTACATGTATGACTTTTGTCCGTATGGTTGACCCAGTTTAAAATGTTTTTCTGCCAGAAGTGCCTTGCCTTGATTATTTTTGAAATTTGCAAAAATATTTAACCTCAAATAGTAATATAGATATATGTGATTGTAATTGTTACATTATAATAGAGTTAATGGCAAAAATTGCAATTAATAGAGGATTCTAGAAACCCATGAGACAATTTAGAATAAATATATTTTAAAATTAATTTTCTTATTGATATCCAGTAAATTTTTATTTATTTATTTTTTTATTACAATTTATTTTTTCTCAACTCATAGTTCATTCAGACAGGGTTATAAACACAGAAAGGCAGGATGTGGGGAAGGGAATGGCACTGGAGTGTGGGTGTTCAGGGGGAATACAGATATCTTTCAGAACAGGGTATCAGCTGGGTGGAGGTTCAGGGGACAGGTCACTATGACTCTGCCTATGACTCACTTGTCCTTATCTAAGTTGGTATTGCCTGCCAAGGCTACCTATTTACAAGGTCTATGACTACTCAGGCTTGTAAATTTTCACAAAAGCTGCCTGTTTACATTAGCTTATAGCCATTTGTTTCAATGTTTTTCCACTGAGACTCAAGACTTGGTGTTAGTATACATGTATGACAGGCCTATTGCTGATTTTAGGCCTATGGCTGCTTTTAGGCCCTTAGTGTATAAGCAGGGCTGCCCCTGACATCTCCTCCCTTCTCTAAGTATAGAAGGGCTGTGGCAATTCTAAACTTGCGAAGGCGGGGATAGAGGCCTGACCTCCAGTATTTGAAGGGGACCTTGTAATGGCTCCAGTCCCCCGTCGTTGTCCAGTGAGGCATGAGGGCCATACCCGTCCCGATGTCCTTTTCCTGGAGAGGGGATACTTTTGACATCAACCCCTATGCAGTCAGGCTTGACCCTCAGGGAACCCAGAGAGATATTTTTATCTTTTATTTATATTCCCTTGCAGTGCTTAGCCTCGCAGCCTAAGCAAGAATTCAGATCACCTGTCAGAGGGGGTTCTGGGTGGCCCCTCTCTGCTTGATCTAGGGGCAGAAGTCCCCCCTTTTAGGTTGGGTGGAGATGGGTTTTGGAAACGCCCTGTATAAAGTAACAACCTCATCTTGAGTCTCATGGTCCTCCATAGCTAACTTATGATAATGTATCTGAGTAGGTTTTGCTACCAAATTATTTATCTGTTGTATCACAGAGTTAGTCCACCTATTTGAGAGCCAGGGACCAGCAGAAAAAAGCAAAAGAACACAAATAATGGTCCCAGGATGGGAGGAAATAGGATTGACAGCCTTGGAGAGGCTAAAAACCAATTCTTGTCCCAGCATTCATCTGTCTCTCTCTCTCTCTCTCTGATTTTTCTTAGGGCCTTCACTACCTATTTCATGCTCTCTTTAACCCTCCTTGTCTTGTCTATGTAAAGGCAACCTTCTTCTTTAAGGGTTGTACACAGTGAAGAGCTGTATACAGCCTTTTCTATTGTAATAGAGTAAATCAAGTCCCATAAGGATCTTTGTGATTTTAGGAGGTCTCTTCAGGCAGTGAAATGAGGGATTTCTTCAGATTAGTGATGTCAATCTCTAGCTGTTTGATGTTCTTGTCAGTGGCCCTTCAAAGGTCTGAGTAGTATAAGTTCGGAGGCCAGCATCTGGATATCCAGTAATTTTGTAGCTATTAAATCTAGTCAGTCAAACTTTTAGAAATCATAGCAGTTTCTGAGTTCCTTCTAAGAAAAGGACACACACACACACACACACACACACACACACACACACACTGACCCAGTCACTCAAAGACAGACAGATAGATAGACACACTCTCACATACAGAAGGAAGGATGGTGGGAAGGGAGAAAGAGGGAGAGACTCTCCAAAGCTTTTTTTGTGCTATAGTGATTATATAAAACACTAGCAAATTGTTTAACGATATAAGACAGAAAACATCAGGTTTTTATTCTCAGAAATTTCGTTAAACTGTTTCCTCATTTCGAACAAATCTACAGAGTGGATTTCTGGCCATTTGTGAAGCAAGACAAGAACAGTGACATAAAACTTAGAAAGATGAGAAGAGGAATCCTGAGGCACATTGTCCAGTCTTTGTCCTTCTGAGAGATACCTTACTCACGAAGTGCTTTCATTTTTAGGGATGTTTTGTGGAGCATGTAAGAAGTCTCAAAAGGGTTAATCCTATTTGTTGGTCTGAATAAGAATATACAACAGACTCACATTAGCCAAGAGATTGGTATGAGCCCAAGTGTTCTGTTCTGGGAAGAACACTCTTGCTTGGATTGTGGTTTTACTGATAGACCTGATTTAGCACCGTGTTGTGGAGCCGAACTCATTGTGCAGCTTCATTCCCTGAAATTGCCACATGAAATAAAACATTATGGATGTTTATTCTGGGCCAATCTGCCAGCAGAGTAGAGTGCTCACAATCACATACTCCCAGCAATGCAAGCAATGAGACGTAATTCTCAGCTCCTTTTTTTCACCTGCTCACCATAATGTTCTTCTCCAGTTGGCATGCTCTCCACAGCCTGATGACTGGGTTTACTCCTCTGTCTTCTCTCTTCATGGCATGAAGATCCTATTTGCTCTAGCTGAGAGTCTCCGTGTTTATCATAATAGTTTGATGGGTCTCTGAAGGATAAAAACAGTGGTTGTTTGTGGTTAAAGTACTGATTTGATGCTCAGGGAAAGTCTTGTTGCTGAGAATTCACGGTTCAGGCCTATCTAGATTCGCGTGTAGAATATTTTGGAGTTCTGAGAACGATTTTCTAAGGCAGAGTTCCCTGGAAATACTGAGGAAAGGTGATGGAATAAGATGATAAGAACACAAATTCAAATAACTGAGCGCAGCACCCCTTTCAATAACCGTTCACTGGATGTTACTATTTTTCAGTACACCGTAGGATAGTCGAGCTGACAAACCAAGAATAGATTGTGAGACACTGTGGTAAAGATGTCTTCGGGGTGATTTTGCCCCCAGCCACTTTTCCTGCCATCAAGCAAGACACCCTGAAAATTTTATATTTGAGTCCTCGGAACTCAGGGGCTACTGTTTTACTGCCCACTGTTCTGGGGTCATTGGGTATACTACACTACATCATGAGGAAGCCCTTCCTTTCAACTCACCTGTAACCAGGTACAAACACTGTCTCTGTGTTTTGCTAATCAGCATGTCACCCAGTATTTTAAATTTGACTAATTCTTTTTCTTCGTTTTAGAGACATTCAATCTGTATAACACAGCAGGTGCTCTCTAAGTGTTTCCTTATTTTTCCTTCCTTTCATCCTGCCCTTTTTTCTTCTGTCCTTCTACATTTCTTTCTTCCTCTCCCTTTGCTTCCCTCCTTTCCCACTGACATTCAACTGAGTGCAGCTGCTTTGGTGGTAGGCCATTTCAGACTGGAATATGTTAGTGCCAGGTGTGGATTTAATTGGACTTTTACTTAGAACACAGACAGTATTCAGGATCCCCCCACTACCCCCCCCCCGTGAAAACTGCTGAATCACCAGTTCCAAAATCAGCATAAAATATGTTCAGACCTTCCAGAAGCTGCGTATGTAACTCGATCGGGTGCTTTGGGGGGATGGGGTAAACAAAAATTTTTAAAAAGGAATGTTTCCATCAGTTCACTTTGAACACGATCTGCATTCCGCTCAGGCTAAAAAATATCTTAAAAAGCTAGATAAAGGAAACGAAGGCATGGGCAACGTGTTATTTGTAGGAATGACATACATTATCTCCTTGGCAACTGCAGGGTGGCATGCAATTTGGCAATCTGTGTTGTGTCATCTTGGATCCCTGGAAGTCACTGTTTCCTACGGAAACAAAGGAAAGAACAACATGAGAAAGAAAAAAAAAGAGTGCTGATTTCAGTCTGCTAGAAAGGTATTTTTAAACCAAGGGACCAGCAGGCTTTCAAAGTATAACAAGAGCTCGATACGACATCGCATTTTCATTTATTAATTTCACAAGGCTTTATAATATGATTAAGTTTGGTTTAATCTGATGGCTCTTTAATTATGTTTTGTGATGAGAGGATGCCTTATAACGTTTGAGCGAACATGTCAGTGCTGTCAAAGGCACCAGTGTCTCATGCTTGTGCACATTTATTTGTCCAGTCTTTCGAGAAATGTTTGTATGAATGCTTTGTTCATGCGAGATGCCATGCAAGGCATCAGGCTGTGTGGACTTCTGTTTATATATTACAACCATCCTGTCATACCCACGGGATGTTGGGCCGTTTCTCTTTTTTTGCAGTAAATCAACCCTTTACTAAGCATCCACCTAGTTTCAGCTTTGAGACCATGTTATATAAGAAGCTAACATTTAGCAAAACAGGAACCATAGGACTTTCATAACACTCAGTGGAATACAAAACAGTTCTCATGATGCGCTTTCTTTGGTCAGTGATTTCTGGGATCTCCAAAGATGCAATCAGTTAGGTTTTTATCAATAGCTTCAGAATAAATATCTTCAAAATACAAAATAATAGTGATTGGTATCCAATATAATTTCATTTGTCAGGTCATTTGTCAGGACTGAAATAGAATATTTTGAGCAAGAGGAATAAGAATTGCAATGCAAAAGGCCACAGTCTGAAAGTTTTCACTTCCATGGGATTCAAGGAAGTATCAACATTATACAGTGAAGCAAAGAGATCCTGAAGGGCTACAGTGGGATGGCTTCATCACAGCAGGAAGATGATACCTCTGCTTGCAGGAAATTAAAGCATCCTATAATTGTTACTAGAATCACCCACGGATTACTGAAATTCTTCACCTCCCCCTTTAATTTCTGTGGGAAATAAGGGTTTGTGGTTGACTAGTATTGCCAGTAGGGTTCAGTCATCAACTCTCCACAGTGATGATGCTGCATCTCTCCACTTTCCTAGTACCTAGCAAATTGCTTTTAGTGCTTATTCTCCATCCATTTCCAATTTTACCACAACAGAAAGCGAGGCATTTCTTCACGTTTCTGGAGCCTATTAGCAAATCTACAAATGTCTACCAGAGTCTTGTGAAATTGCCTGAAGGTTGATGTTCCTAGTGATTTCAGATGCTCTTCTACCTCTGACGAAAAGTCACGTGCTAGATTTTATGATTTCTTCATTAAATTAACAACTGTATTTCATTCCCTATATTTTCCCCAAAGGGTCATATTTTACTATGTCCTTCCTGAGAGCATGATTTCAGTTGAAATTTTTCTTGGTTTTTGTGGAGATATTCATGGAAGATTTAAATAGCATTGCAGCTGTACAGAAAAGCTGTTCTAGTGTGTGCTTTGAAAGTCAGCTTTTCAATAAACGATAGCTTCAAATGATTGAAAAGAGGGAACAGAGTCTTGTTAAACAAGCTTCTGCAGCCACTGTCTATATGTTTCATAGCATCCTGGAAAAGAGACTCCTGTATCCCTCCATTTTGCTACTCAAGACGCAGGTTAGTCTCATGAGTCTCATGCCTTTCTGGAGTGACATCAAACAACGGGAGTATGGGGACATCCGTGCAGAAGGTGATTTTTCCATGCTCAGTGGTAGTTACATAGACATAGTTCCTAAGGCAGATGTACAGAACAGGAGAGTAAACACATTTTATTCTGCTTATCACTTAATATCCAGGATTGACTCATTAGCTACTTCATTAACTACTATAGTGTCCCAGGAAGTGTAATCTGTATAGAATAAATGACTGTCATCTGGTTTTCAAGTAGACTTAAATGTGCTGCTTTTTGGCTATATTCATTGCCAACAGCATATCTCCTGAGACTTGTGAGTGAAACTAATTTTTGCTATTTTGTGTGTCCTGAAGTTGATTGTGTTGCTGAACTATTTTAGTACAATTACTCATCATTTATTTAATAGCCACTCAACATATTTTTATAGAGGAATTTATAGTCTGCTGGTCGATGAAGGAAGGAAAATAGTAAGGTATCACATAGCCCTAAGAAACTCACGGTAGAAGAGGATGTTTACACAGGCATGCTAAGTACTAGTCTAGAAAAGGCATTTGGTGCTATGTAAAGGTATTATAGCCTTGGTTGAAATTTCTCTGGTGAAGGATTTTCATGAAGGTAGTCAAAATGTAACATTAAACTTGTCAAGGAAATCAATGTTTAGAATCTGTCTTAACAGGGGGGTGGCAAAGAAGATGGAAGCAAGAAGTCAGAAGAGAATGTGAAAAGATTCTGAACAGAATGAATAAGGCCCATATTGCTAGAACATAACTAAGGCCTAGTGCTTAGACATCTGATGTTTTAATCTGGGTTTCTTCATAAGGTAACTCTCTTATAAACATTTAATGGATTCCAATTTACTTTGAAATGTTATCCTGGACTAGTTTACTTCTCTGTTGCTATGATAAAACACTGATTAAAACCAGCTTGCCATAGGAGGGGCTATTTAGTTTATATTTGGTCCATCGTCAAGGGGTGCCAGGACAGGAGCTCAAGGCAGACAGTGAAGCAGAGACTATAGATGCTATCGTATAGTGGAATGCTGCTTCCTGACTTGTTTTCCCAGGCTTTCCCATGTAGCTTTCCCCTATCAGCCTAAGGATGGCACTGTTCATGGTGGACTGGGCCTTGTTACATCAATTAGCAATTAAGAAAATGTATCACTGACATGAGCAGAGGCTGATCTCATCGAGATAGGTCTCCTTTTCCCATGTGACTCCATGTTCGTTTTAAGTTGATATCTGATGTTAACTACGACAGATCCCAAGATTACAATGAGACAGGACAGGTGGAGGGGTGGGGCAACCTGGTAGCACTAACAGGTCAAGTGACCAACATGTCCAACCATGCTGGAGACCCATATAAAGTGTATATGTTGAACAAGCTTTAGAACAGCCCTACTTGGTAGCAAAGAAGTTGGGCTACTTACTTTCTAACTCTTATACTTGTTAGGTCACTCAAATACACCTTATTCATGAAAATTATATATTTAAGGTGTTTGATATAATATCATGATATACATAGTGAAATTTGTACAAATTGACAAATTATATCCATGTATACATATAATTTCCTATTCTTTATATGGTGGGAACAATGAATGTCTGCTTTCTTTGTATTTCAAATATATACTATAGAAATAAAAAGTGGAGCTCTACAGATATTCATTTTACTTTTGTGATTTATTTAGCTTGCACAACTGAAACCTTTCCTCTCCGAGAAGCAGCTCCCTACTTCTTCACTCTGGGTTCTGCCCCAGTTACCAGCACTCTAATCTTTCCCTTCATGAATTCGTTTTAAGAATCCACTCAAGAAGCTAGAGAGCAATTAAGAGCACACATTCCTCTTGTAGAAGTCCTCAGTTCAGTTCCCAGGAAAGACACTGGGTGTCTCACAACCACATGCAACTCTGACACCCATTTCTAGACTCTGGTCACTTGTACACATGTGGTGTTCACACAGATGAGCATCCCCTCACACGCACACACACAGACACGTACACACATTAAAACAGTGGGTCCTCATGTATGTGAGATCACACATTGACATTTTTTTCACCTTTCTTGCCCAGGAATTCTCCCTACCCTAGTCTCAGAGCACCCTTCAGCAAGAAAGACAGGGTGGAACAAGCAAATGTATACAAGGAACTGACAGAATATATCACATCAGATTACCTGGGCATCTGAGAGAGGGCTTGAGGGGGAGGGGTGAGTTGTGAGTGGACTGGGGTCAAGATCATGTTGAACATATACATATATGTGAACATGAAACTTATATGTTTCCACTTGAAAACAAAATGGTGCCATTGAAACATGTTAGGAAGTGCAATGATCATATTTTTTATGAGTTTCTTTTTAGTAGAGAATGGAGAGGGGGAAAGTGTACAAAGATGTTGGAGTAGAGAAAGTTAATTGCCCATGCAACAGCCAGGTGAGAAATGATCAATATCTCTATAATAATTATAGATAAACAGTTTGAAAAAAATATTGAAGATGTTGGATGGAAGTCAGAGACAGCAGAAGTTTTATGTCTTGGAAAAGTGGCAGAATATGAAGTATAGCAGTAGGAATGTATTGGCTTAAACAAATATTTTGTTCATTTGATGTCAATAACCCTATACATAGGTTAGACTTTAGAAATGAAAAGCAATAAAAATTCCATAGTAGCAGGCATTTACTGTCCCTGAATTATGCATCACTGATACCGAACCCCATAAATATTTATTGCATAATTGAATGAAATTGGTAGATAGACAAATACACTAAGACACGGTGCATCTAAGGTTGGTATATTTCTTTAAATATATGTCTAGAAGCTGCAGGAAATTTGAGAGAATAAGTTTAAATTTTATGATATTGATATTAAAATTATAAAAAAAAAAGCTATTGGAAAGACTTCATTCAGTGAAACTGGGCACACTAAAATACCTGAGAATTGAAAGCAGAGAAATCAACATTTCAGAATTAGATGAAAAGAATTCTTCCTTTGGAGGTCAAAGAAATGAAAGTAGAACTTTCTACTTCACTATAATATAGAGTTACAGGAAAAAATTAAAGAAATGAGAAGAGGTTAATAGTGTTACATATAGGGCTGGAGAGATGGCTCAGCGGTTAAGAGCACTGACTGCTCTTCCAGAGGTCCTGAGTTCAAATCCCAGCAACCACATGGTGGCTCACAACCATCCGTAATGAGATTGGATGCCTTATTCTGGTGTGTCTGAAGACAGCGACAGTGTACTCATAAATAAAATAATAAATAAAAATCTTAAAAAAAAGAGAATAGTTTTAAAAAAAATAGTGTTACATATAACTAAGACGGTGTATGATACAGATTCTAAAAGTCCTTACTGTGATAGGCTGAAACTTTCAAAAGAATATGGGAGAGGAATCCCATAAGGATGGCATGTAGAGCGAAGACATATGAATCAGTAAAAGCAGTCATTGTAGATGATTGTCTTCAGATCTGTAGGCACAGATAGTAGTTGGCCTAAAGGGTTAAAAGTGTGAGGAGTCGTTCTTCCTATGAGGTTGCAAACCACTTCAGCTCCTACAGTTCTTTCCCTAATTTCTCCATTGGGGGCTCTCACTCAGTCCAATGTTTGGCTGTGTACATCCATATCTGCATTGGTCCGGCTCTGACAGAGCCACTCTCAGGGGACAGCTATATCAGGCTCCTGTCAGTAAGCTCTTCTGGCATCATCGATAGTGTCTGGGTTTGGTGTCTGCAGATGGGATGCATCCATAGGTGGGCCAGTCTCTGGATGAGCTTTCCTTCGGTTTCTGCCCCACTCTTAGTCCCAGCATTTAGGGGGCTTGTGGAGGGGAAACTTGGAAAAAGAATAACATTTGAAATGTAAATAAATAAAATAACCAATAAAAAATGAAAAAGAAATGTAAGGAGTCTTCAAAGCTCACATTTGTCTCTGCCTATTTAAGGTGAGGATGAAATTTTAGCGTACTATAGCTTTAAAGGAATATTTAAAAAATATGCTAACCCCATTAAGTAAAATGAGGTTCACAGAAGTTTTGGTTTTAGGCCTGTCTTGAAGCACCTACTAACTCAATGGACATTTTGAAATGGGTCCTTTTTTATTTATTCTGTCAACTAGCAGATCAGGGCTAGTTTGATTTTAACTAGTTCTTAGCATTGCCCTAGGGAGTGAAGTTGAATGTCTTCACCTATGAATAGTAGCCAACATGAATTCTGAGCAGGGTTTAGCTATCAAAATTGTCTGAGTTGTATGTTTACCACTCTAACTGGCAGTATGACCTTGGGAGTTGGGTCTTAAAAATGAGACAGCCTAATGTCTCATGCAATACCGAACTTGATTTAGAGAATCATATAATTTATACTCTGAGGATTAAGAGTTAGCTGGGTAAAAATAAACAATCACAAGGAAAATCTTTACACAGCAGAACCATGTGTTTTACATAAAGGCCAAAGAACAACAGTTGAAGTAAACTCAGTCCTATGTGCTACACCTGGGAGGAGTGAAAACACATTCCAAGAACAATTCAGTGTTTTTGAAGAAGTCTATGTCAAAAGACTCTTGTTATCTTGGAGTTTGCTCCCATGCACTCAGAATTCACACATGACTCCATTCTTGGACTGTGTTTCAGCAACGTATTCATTTAACATCTAGCTCTGTGGAGAAAAATAGAGTGAATATACAGAAAGAATGGAACCTCTATATTAGTATTTTACCCCATAGGAAGGATCTGTGTATCTGTCTTTAATAAGAAATGTTACCAATATAAAACTAGCATTTGAGTTTTTATCATTGACTAAGTGCTTGTGTTCCTCACTAATATCTCCCCACTAATAACTCTAACGGTCATACTTACTCTTCTCTTCAGTATATGCAGGACACATCTCAAGCACAGACATGCTACGTTCCTCCAAAGGATACAAGTAGTGTCTAGTAGAGTCAAAGTGTGCCAACCTTGCTTTATAATCGGTAGTGCTGATATTATTTTTTTTCACAGCCAATATGCTATCATGTAAAAATACCAATGATGGTTGATAGCTTTGAAGTTTAGGATTTGTTTTGTATGAGTTGGTAGAGAGTCTACTTCCCTTGCTGCCTCACGAATGTTTGTGTCTTCTACTTTCCTGCTTGCCTAGCTGAGGTGGTTATCTTGGTAGTATACATTAATGCACTGATGAGCCATTTGCCAGAAATTGAAACTCAGCTACTGGTTCAATTCATGCTAAATTTACAATCTGCCTTTACTGAAGTGCAAAATTGGCTTTCTTGTCACAAAGTGATAGAACATGCAAAATAGCCTAATACCTTATTTTCTAGCTCAAGTGAGATTAGCTTAGGATCATAGAAAGTTTTTAGAATTTTTTTCCTTTCAGATGAACAGCTGTTCCAGCACGAGAGGCTTATTAAGTGCTGAATGATTTTGTTAATGCCCCATTGGAAATTGCAGCTGATACCATGGGGCTTACCCCTTAGGACAAGTAAATTTATTTCCTGGAAAAAAACCCAAATGGCTTAAGCTGTTTGACAGTGTAAGCACTATGAGGTATCATGGAGCCACATGAATTTGTTATACACAGTTAATATGCTATCTGGCTATAGATAAAGTAGATTTGGACCACATTGTGGTAGCATGATAATTCAAACTATGCCTTCTGAACAACTTACCATGCTTCCGTGTATAAATTGTAATGAATGCAAAGTATAGAGGTTGTGTACACACTGTGTTGTGTCATCTGCTTGTCACACCAGCACTGTGAAGGGTGAGTCAGGAGGATCTAAGTTCAAAAGCTAGCCTCAATTATATAGTAAGTTCAAAGGCTAGCCTTAGTGGTATAGTAAGATCAAAGGCTAGCCTCAGTTATATAGTAAGTTCAAAGCCAGCCTGGGGATATGGTAAGAGCTTGTTCTTAAGAAGAGATAATTTATACAATAAATTATTTTGTAAGTCACCTTCTGCTAAATATGCCTGTGTATACAGATTTGACTTACCCATAAATTGTTTCACGTGTTGCTGAATTTCATTGGCTTTACATATGTAACGAACCTGTTTTAAGACTCATTCTCCAGTCTGAAAGTAAGAATGTTACTGATTTAAAGCTATCTCTGGGTGACAAACAAGAGTTGAATATCTGTCAAGCAAAGACACACTAAGTTCCCCCAAAGTATACAAGTAGTATTTAGTAGATTCAAAGTGTGTCTACCTGGATTTATAATCTGTGGTTCTAACATTAATTTCTTCAGCACCTAATATACTATCATGTAAAAATGACACTGACGCTTGATAGCGTTGAAGTTTGGGTTTATTTTGTAGAAGTTGAAACTTGACAGAGTGAACAGTCTCTTGCACCAGCTTTATTGTGTGTTTTGTATAGTAAATTTCTAAACGTTTTTTTTTAAGTGCTGTGATGAAATGTAATCATCCTGAGTGAGGTAACCCAACCACAAAAGAACACACATGGTATTCGCTCACTGATAATTGGATATTAGCCCAGAAGCTTGCAATACACAAAATGCAACTCAGAGAACACATGAAGCTCATGAAGAAGGAAGACCAAAGTGTGGGTGCTTTGGTCCTTCTTAGAAGGAGTTACAAAATACTCAAGGAAGCAAATATGGAGACAAAGTGTGGGACAGAAACTGAAGGAGGGGCTGTCTGGAGACACATCCTCATAGGAGCAGGAGGAGGGAGGATAGCATAGAGGGTTCCTGGGTGGGGGGATGGGTAAGGGGATAACATCTGAAATGTAAATCAAATATGCAATAAAATAAAAAAATAAAATAAAATATTGAATTTGTTAGAGCACATTTAGGAAAAGCTTGTCTTAGGAGTAACATGCAAGAGTCTTTATCAGATACAGAAAATACAGATGTCGAGTGGTGACTTCAATTCACCCTTGTAAAAAAATCAGAACTTTCTTCAATTAAGCCAACAACAACAACAACAACAACAACAAAAACCACCACCAGCATCAACAACAACAAAAAACTTCCTAGTTGTTTATGATAGCTCTTGTCTTCAGCCCCAATATTTACCAGATAGGATTTTGAATTTGAGGTCATCTAGCACTGTGTAGCAAGATCTGTCTCTAGAAATCAAAAAGAGGGAGAGGAACAGAAAAGAAAAACTTTACTTAATTAAATCGTCTTTGTTGCTAAGATGAAACTTTCTGCAGAACAAGTTATCTGAATTAAGTCCTATTTACAAATATGTAGGCTGAAGCATAGAGAGTATATGTTATATAGCATATATACACATTTTATGATAATCTAGTAACAAAGATAGCATATTTTGAGTGGGAATAAGACTAGGAAGCAGGGTTAACAAACCATTTTTATACACACTGGAAAGATGTATTATCAACGTGAAGAGGTAATTATCTGGGAAAGAAAGACTTAGAATCAGCATTTAGTGTATAGTCAAAACTATATACACGGGCTTGAGAGATGGCTCAGGGGTTAAGAAAGAGTGCTGACTGTTCTTCCAGAGGTCTTGAGTTCAATTCCCAGCAATCACATGGCAGTCCACAACTGTCTGCAACTCCAGTTCCAGGGAGTCTTACACCCTCACACAGCAATGCACTTATAATAAAAATAAATTAAAAACAAAACAAAATCTACATACCGTTGAATTCAGATCTGAAAAAATAATCATGCTGTTTACTAATGTCACTGATTCAGCTGGATCGTGTAGATATAGCTCAGGAAAATGCACTTGTGCTTAAAAAGGTTCTTCGAAATATATATTTACAATTTCCAACGGACTCCAAAAGTGGTTAAGAGTATCATTTGGAATTCAAATTATGACTCTAAATATTTAACTGAGTGACTCTGGAAGATCTTCTCACCATTACCCTAACTTGGAGGACTAAAGCATTAATACAATTCCATGAGTCATAGCAACAGGCTGAAATGTCTTGTATACTTTATTTAGTGTATCTTGACCCTTAGTACCGTCTCAGTAAATTGTAGAGATATATACTGGTGATGACCCAATGTTTCTGTCTGGAAAGAGCTGTTAGGAGATATTATTTTGAGTAGCATGGACACCATTGTGCAAAGTTATTTCAAGAGAAAAATAAGACAGAAAAGAAAGAAATATTTTGGAAAGTCAAGAGAACTGACATTTTTATTCTCAAGCAGAAGTTTCATTCTTCCTCATCCTTCCATTACTGAAACAAATCTTCAAAATATGTTCCTGTCATGTCTAGGTGCCTTCTTCCCTTGTCCCTGAGCCCCTTTCAGCCTCCCTCTTTAATATCTTAGCCTAACTGTCGCATTGATCAGGACTCCTTTTTAGCTCAAAGGTGAAGCAATGTACCTATGATTCACATATTGGTGTTTCTTAATGGTATTTGCTTATTATCATGATGTTTAATAATTATTGGGTACATTTTGTTTTTAAATATTTCTACCCTCTGTTCCTCCAATGCCCAGGGAAATAGCTTGAAGAAAAGTTAGGCTTTACTGTAAAAACTTATAGACTTAATCAATAGAGGATTTTAGTCAATCTCTTCAATGAGGGATTTTTGATTATTATGTTAATTATAGATCTTTTATAAAAATTTCCTAGACAGCAATATCTAACAGTAGATGAAGCATGAATTTTGTCAATTTTTCCTCTAAAAAATAAACTTCGTTAAAAGTATATAAATATTTGGATTCCTTAGACTAAAATGACAGAGATTTCAAAGAAATTCAGTATGTGGCTTAATTCATCACAGACAACTTTATGTCACGTTAACTGCTCTATTGTAAAGGGATATCCTAGGTTACTGGGGGGGGGTTGTCTGTTTTTTGTTTTATTTTGTTTTGTTTTCTGTTTATGTGTACTGGGGATCCAGTCTTGCTGAATAACTGTTTTGTAGGCAATACTCCTGGTGTCTGTTGACGCAGATAAAACTGTGACTCAGACTATTGCTATGACAGCTTCCTAAAGGGTTGGCATGGCCCTGAGTCTTTCTGAATATTTGTTGTAGCACAATTTTGTTGTGATCAAATTATATCAACTGAACATGAAGAATAAAACTTATATAAATAGTGCATGACTTTTAATGTAATTTGGTAAATATTTTGAGGCTGCAACAAATTATTTTCAAAATTTGATTATGTTGGGCTAAAGGAGTGAGTTTAGTTGACCTTTCAATTTTGTTTTTGAAAACTTATATTCCACATTTTCAGATTAAATACTTAATTTGTATATGAAAGTATATATATATTTATGTGGCTGGGGTATAGTGAAAATTTTGGTTTATTTGAAAAAAACACGGAAATATTATGAGAATATGTGTTTATTTTAATCCAAGGTGTGGGATATGAGGCTTCTTCAAATTTCCCATAGCAGCTGACTATGATTTGCCCCACTCGGGGTGTGATTATGTCAACTGCATTTGTTTTCTGTGGTTCTGAGGGCTCTTCAGAGGGCATATAAATGCTAGGTCCCCAATAGGGAATGTTGTTCTTGGCTGTTGGTTGGTGGTTGGTTGGTTGCTGTTGGTCACAGTTTGTTAGTCATGTACAAAGAAGAAAGAAGCCAAAATTAGATATCCTACTAGCAGAGATCAAACTTGCCTGGAGGAACCTGACTCCCCTAGTCAGCAAGAAGTAGTCTAAGGATAATGCCACCCCCTTCTCCCTCTATCCTCTCTCTATTCTATCTAGTCTTAGGGGATTGAAAAGGTGGAAGAAAATGGAAGGAGAAGGGTAGAAGAAAGAAGAACTGTCAAAGTAGCCAAAGTCTGGGGAGAGTACTTAAGAGCACTTGATATTCAAGCAAGAAAATCTGAGTTGGAATTCTTAATACGCACATAAAAGTCGGCAATGGGCATACATACTTGTAACCCTAAGTTTGGAGTAGAGAAACAGATCCTGGAAACTCACTGACTAGCCTATCCCAAACATCAAGCTTCAGGTTAGGTGAGAGACCCTGCCCCTCCAAACAAGATTGAGAATGATAGAATAAGATACCAAACCATTCTCCTCTGGCCCCCAAATGAACACACATGTGCACATACCACACACACACACACACACACACACACACAGAGTTATACATATTTCAAGATGATAATTTTTTGTATACATTGTTTAATCCCCAAGTCATGGAAAGACATAGCTGCCTTTTCAAACATCAGCCACTTGTTTCTGACCAAAAGATTGAACATTTTAGTATTTCTTTTTAATATGCAGTCTACTATCCTACTGTATCTATGGGAGTCATGTTTGCTTTGCAATGTTTTTTTCAGCTGTAATCTACCTGACCTCCACTTTAAGGATTAAATACATATACGGAGAAAGAGAAAATTACAAATCATTTTGTCAGGTATCATTTTAATATTTAAGTAAACACACATTTTAAAACACAATACACATGTTTGGCAATACATGAGTCATAATTTGAAGGGAGGTAGAAAGATTTAGGGAAAAATGTTGGGTGATTAAAAAAAGAGCTGGGGCTAACTCCGAAGTAGATTAAATAAACATGGCAGCTAACTGTATCCTTCTGACATAGAAAAATAGCTAAACAACTATCAAGACATACTTGGGGTAATCTAATATCTGAGCTATGTTAATCACTTAGGAAGACAATGTGCAAGCCCCACAGTATATTTAAAAATATGTTCCTTCTCCCAACACAGGTAACAGTATGTGAAGAAAATTAATGCTTCCTTCTTAACAAAGACCTTGCAGTAGCTCAACGTTGTTTGTATCCGCACTACCTAGAATGTTTAAATTTCCACAAAAACCTCCAACGAGAATTGTTTAAGCAGGAGGACTACAAGGTTGTCTAGATATTGCTTTTGTTTTCTTGTTTGTTTGTTTGATTTTTTGCTTTTCTTTTCCTCATGAAAAGATTGATTCGGCATTTATTTTTGTTGTTTTGTGTTTGTTTTGTTTTTTAGGTTCCTGGCAGTAGCAGGAGAACTGGTTTGTTGCTGTTGTTGTTGTCGTTTTACTTCGGATATTACATCCCTGTCTCTGTGTACCCTCCCTCCTCTCCTTCCAGTGCCCTCCCTTCCCTCTCCCTCATACTCCCCCCTCATCTTCCCTCCCTTCTCCCTTCCACTTTTACTCCATTTCTCTTCAGAAAAGGGCAGGCCTCCCATTGATATCAACCAAACATGGTATATCAAGTAGGACTAGGCACCTGCATTCATATTAAGACTGGACTAGGCAACCCAGTAGGAGGACAGGGTCCCAAAGAAGGCAGAAGGATCAGAGACAGGCCACACTCTCGTTATTAGGAGTCTCAGAAGAAGATCACACTATACAACTGCACCATATATACAGAGGACCTAGGTTGGACCACACAGGCTCCCTGGTTGGCTGTTCAGTCTATGTGAGCCATCGTGACATGTTTAGTTCTATCCTAAGGTCATCATTTTATCTAGCCTCTGAGTCCTAGTCCTCCAGGCAGAATCAGGGGTGGACTCCCTCTCATGGCATGGGCCATGAGTCTCATGGTTGGCTAGTCATTAGTTGGTCATTCCCAAAATTTCTGCTCCATATTTACCTCAGTATATATTGTAGACAAGATAAATTGTAGGTCAAAGGTTTGGGTTTTTTGTTGTTGTTGTTTGTTTGTTTGTTTTTTCGTCTAGGTTGGTTTCCCAATCCATCCACTGGAAGACTTTCCAGGTTACAAAAAATGGCTTGTTCAGGCTCAGTATTCCCCATAGTTAACTGTCTTAACTAGGGTCACTCTCTTACATTCCTGAGAGTTTCCATTGCTCTAGTTCTTCCCCAAGATGACTTCCAGTTTCAGTTGTGTCTCCTTGTACCCTGTCTCCCATCCTCCCCACACCTGATCACTTCTGTTCCTGTCCCCATTTGCCCCAGTCTACCTATATCTCTGGGATGAAGCCTACTTGATCATGGTTGATGATCGTTTTGATGTATTCTTGGATTTGGTTATTGAGTACTTTATTGAGTATTTTTGCATCAATATTTAAGAGGGAAATTGGTCTGCAATTCTCATTCTTGAGTCTTTATGGTTTCTGTGGCTTCATAAAATGAAATTGGCAATGTTTTTTTTCTGTTTATATTTTGTGGAGTACTTTGATATTATCTATTCTTTTAAAGTCTGGTAGAATTCTGTGCTAATATTGTCTGGCCTGGGCTTTTTATTGTTGTTGATTTTGGGGGGGGGATTTTTAATGACTGCTACTACTATTTACTTATGAGTTATAGGTCTTTTTAAAATGTTGATTTGATATTCATTTAACATTGATAAGTAGTAACTATCAAGAAAATTGTCCATCTCTTAGATTTTTGAAATTTGTGGAATATAACATCATTCTTTGGATTTCTTTGGTATCTATTGTTCTGCCTCCCTTTTCATTTCTGATTTCATTAATTTGGATATTATTTCACCTCCTTTTAGTTATTTTGAATAAGTGTTTGTCTATCTGGTTGATTTTCTCAAAGAACCAACTCTTTGTTTTATTGATTCATTATATTGCCCTCTTTGTTTCTATTTTATTAATTTCATTTCTCAGTTTGATTACTTCCTGCCATCTAATCTTGTTAGGTGTATTTGCTTCTTTTTGTTCTAGAGCTTTCACCTGTGCTGTTAAGTTGTGAGTATGAGATCCCTCTAATTTTCTTTTTTTTCTTTTCATTTATTCTTTTCTCATATACTAACTACATCTCTATTGCAGTTTTCTCTCCTTGCTTGCACCCATCTCTCTCTTCTGCGTCCCATTTCCTCCAGATCCATCCCTCTTCCCCTACCAGGAAAGTGCAGGCCTCCCGGGGATATCAAACAAATACAGCATAACAAGGTAACAAGCTACAATAATACCAGGCACATATTCTTACATCAAGGCTGTATGAGGCAACCAAATAGGAGGAAACAGGTCTCAAAGCAGGCAAGAGTCAGGAACATTCCTTGTTCCCACTGTTAGGAATCCCAGAAGAACAACATCAAGTTGCACAACTATAACATATATGCAGAGGACTTACATCAGACCCATACAGGCTCCCTGATATCTGTGAGCCCACATGAGTTTTGGTCAGTTGATTCTGTGGGCTTTGTTCTTGTTGTGTTTTTGAGCCCTCTGGTTTCTCCAATTCTTCCTCCCCTCCTCCACAGGACTCCCCAAGCTCCACCTGATATTTGGCTGTGAGACTCTGCAACTATTCCCATCAGTTATGGAATGAAGTCTCTCTTCTCTTTCTGATGTTGATTACTGTAGGTTCTAGTCCCAGTACATTTTTCATGCATGAAAAATTGCATGAAAGATGTTTTGTGGCTGGATTGGTTTCCCAGTCCCGCCACTTGAGGCCTTGACTGGTTACAGGGAATGTCAAGTTCAGGCTAAATCTCTCCCATTACTACAAGTTTTACAAAATGTGAACCTCATAGATTCCTAGAGCTTCCATTGCACTAGGTTTCTACCTCACCCCTGAAATGCCCCCAATTCTCCCAGTATTCTCTCTGCCACCCCCTACTCAATTACTCCTATTCCTATGCCCTCCTGCCTCCAGTCTACACTTGAAATCTATTCTATTTCTCCATGCCAGGGAGATCCTTGCATCCTCCGTAAGTCCTCCTTATTATTTGTCCTCTCTGGGTCTATGGATTGTAGCATGAGAATCCTTTTCTTTACAGCTAATAGTCACTTACTTGTGAGTACATATCATGTTTCTATTTCTGGGTCTGGGTACCTGCGGGGGGGGGGGGTAGGGGGTGGGGGGGGCAGCCCCAGCATTGTGGGAGAGAAGTCTTATTTCTTCTCCTTCTTGTTGGTTCTTCTTGAGGCAGCAGAGGGGGAAGAGCATTGGCAGGGGTAAGACCTTGGGTCTTACAAGACTCCGGGTAAGACTTAGGTCTTACAAGGTATTTAGAGTTGCTGTATAATAAAGTTTACTTATCTATGCTAGAAAAGTTTACTTACTATGCTGCTGTAGCTGGCCTGCCCTCTCTATCCTCTGAGGCCAGAAGCAGCAGTTTCTGGCACTTCCTCAGCCCAAAAACAACAAAGGATTAAGTAAACAGCCTTTGTACCCTCTCAGCAGGAACTGCTGGGTCCTGACTTATGTCTGCTAGCCTGAGGTCACAGGAAGAAAAAACACTTAGAGAAGTTATTATAGAGTTCATTACTAAGTGTAAAAAGTTTCCTATGAAAGCTATCTAAGGGGAAAAGTGGAAAGCTCCTAAGTGGGGGAAAGGAAAAAATTCTAATAAGGGAAAAGTTCTAAGGGAAAGAATTTTAGGCAGGGGAAAAAGAAAGGAAGGGACTTCCTACGTAACTACGACTACTACTATGACTACTCTACTACTCTGTCTTTGTCTTCAGTACTTATGCATCTTTCAGAGTACATGGTCACATGTTACAAAGTTCATCACAAGTTCACACCGAAAATCAAATCATAAATTGAAATAGAAGTTTACAACAGAGAATGTCCTCATGCATATCCATTAGGAGTGATTATCTGGCTAAACATCCATCACCTGTCTAATTCCACAGGTTCACTGAAGGTTTAAAACTATAAACTAAGAACTTAGTGAAGTTTTGTATAGATAAACCCAGGCAATATTTTGTCTTCTGTCCTAGCACCTATAATAAATCGTGAGTTCCCTTTTAGCGACCTTTAGTTAATTGTTTTACAACTTCTTGGAATGTACTCTGAGTAGGAGAAAGTCTGGTTACTATCTAAGAGCAATTAGCTGATGATGCTTGGGAAACTGTCAGAGTTCTCATTGTAGTTTTGACTATCAGAAAGGGAACTAATCGCAGTTCCACTATAAAAGAGTTTTATAATCATTGATATAATTTTAGGAATTCTTATAGGATCACCATTAAGACTTAAGAAGTCATCTGTTTGTCTATATAGCATCACCACAAGACAGTACATCTTCGTGGATCTACAGAGATCTGCTCCAAAGGGGTGTGCTATTGCTTAGTGATTGTTATATATGTTTAATAATAATGATGATAATAATAACAGGAAAAGCATATTAGTAGCAGGAATCTTTCCTAAAGTAAGTCCCTTACAGTCTTGCTGTAAGGCCTCTCTTGTTGTAGATTGTATAATAATCCAAGGCAAGCCATTTCAGGATGTTCACCTGCTAATTATTTGCTTGTCTCATTATGGCTCCTGACAGGTACCTAACTAAGAATGATTTTTTTCTGGTTCCATCAATTTGCCTGCAAATTTCACAATGTCATTTTTAAAGAGTTGAGTAATACTCCATTGTGTAAATGTACCACATTTTTTAAAAATCCATTCTTTGCTTGAGGAACATCTAGATTGTTTCCCGTTTCTGGAGAGAAATTGGAGAGAACTCATACTAGCAACAGCACACCTGAAAGTCCTAGAACAAAATCAAGCAAACACACCCAAGGGAAGTAATGACAGGAAATAATCAAACTGAGTACTGAAATAAATAAAATAGAAACAGAATAATACAGAGGATCAATGAAACAAAGGGTTAGTTCTCTCTAATTTTTTTATGTAGGCACTTGGTTCTATGAACTTTACTCTTACCAACACTGTCATTGTGTTCTATAAATTGGGTATGTTGTTCCTTCATTTTCATTGAATTCTAGTGTCTTTCTTTCTTTCTTTTCTTTCTTTCTTTCTTCCTTCCTTCCCTCCCTCCCTCCCTCCCTCCCTTCTTTCTTTCTTTCTTTCTTTCTTTCTTTCTTTCTTTCTTTCTTTCTTTCTCTCTTTCCTTCTTTTTCTTTTCTTCTTTGCCTCTTTCTTTGCCTCTTTCTTTCTTTTTTGCCTCTTTGACCCAATGGTTATTCAGTAGAGAGTTATTCAGTTTTCATGTGTTTGTAAGCTTTCTGTTGTTTCTGTTGTTGAAATCCAGTTTAAATCCATGGTAGTTTGATAAGATACAGGAGTTACCTCCATTTTTTGATCTGCTGAGACTTGCTTTGTGACTGAGTATGTGGTCAATTTGGAGAATGTATACTCTTTTTCATCTACACATCTTTGCTTGCAAATATTCATTGCAATGACTCATTGGTCTGGTAGGAGGTCTCTGGCTTCTGCTACTCTATCAGTACTAGAACCTCACAGAGACTCCTCTTCGATGTTCTGTTGTTGCCATGTGTCATGAAGATCATCCTTCCATATCTCCTGCTCCCACACTCTCAGGGCTGACTCACCAGCAACACACCCACCCCATGTATTCGCTCTGCTACTGTGACCAGCACTACCCTACTAGTCAGGTGAGGTGCAGGGCACATTCTCCTGAGTGCTGCAGCAGATGAGAGGCAAGGATAGCTCTCCTACTCTTATGACTCCAGAACCAGGTCTCTCACCTGCTGCAGGTGGTCAGGGTTGAGGGAGGAGGAGGGCATCTTTCTCTTTTCCATGCCACAGCAGGGGAGAGAAGTGACAGGGCCAGCTCTCTCAAACTCATGTCCTTGAGGCAGCTGACTAGGGTGAGGCTAGCTCTCTTTATCTCACACCTCCAGGTGTCAGCTCTACCATGGTGCTCAGAGGCATGGCATGGGACCAGTTCTGCACAGTCTTCAGATATCAACATGTCCCCAGATGGCACCCCAGACTCAGGATGTCTGCCTGGCCTTTGGTGGTAACAGAGCCCTGCTACTGCAGGGGAAGGACCCAGATGTGGCTTCTGGTGGCAGCAAAGGCCAGGACCCACCCCATCATGGCCCCAGGTGACATCAGACTGTTCCTTACTACCAGCTACTCACATCAGGCTGTTCCTCACTATCCTTGACTCTCCAGTTCTGCCTCTCTTCATTGTGCCCACATCCTTCTGTTTGTTCTCTTTCATTTCTCTACCACATTCTTTCTTTTCTTAGTGGTACCTGGGGTTTCTCAGTGTCTGGGGTTGTCTCAGGATTGGTCTCAGGAGTGCCCTGCTTGTGCATCATGACACATGGCAGAGATCATTTCAAGTATGATCTGCCACCCCTCCCAGGCTTGCATAGTGCCTGACTGGTGGTCATCTTAGGCTAGCTTCTATCCAGGCCCTATGATTCAAGTCTGATGGTTGTCTGGGCCTTGCTCTTTGCCCAGGCTGGCTTGAGTGGCCCCATATGAAGGTCATTTACCTTGGACTCAGTCCTGTGGGCCTATGGTCCCAGGACAGGTCCTTCTAGTCTCCAGCTAGTTTTCTGTCCTGGGAGCCCATAGGAATTTGAGAAGGGCAGAGTTTAAATAGCAGATATTAAACTATTAATGTTTGTATTTATGATTTTCTTTGATGCCTGTTGTCTTCTACTCTCCTATATCTGTTGACCTCATCCTTCCATTCTTTTGAACACTATAACTGAAATAAGAAATAAGGGAAAGAGTTAATTGTAAAACACCAGAGAACTATGTTCACAGTTCCAATTCTTTTTAATATTCAACTATGTTTAGAGAGTGGGCTAACTAGTCTGGAATTATAAGCTAATGCTGTCCTATCATAGTATTATGAAGTATACTTTTCTGAGGGAACATGAGTTATAGCTGTATTCTAGCCAGTTTTGTTTTCCTGATGACTAGAATTTAGGTTTTACCAATAACAAAATACAAAAGAGACAAGAATCTAATATAATTATGCAACTATATATAGCTTACACTTTGATCTTTGTTGTTACAGTTTTCCTACATGGAGCTTGGCATTGATTGTGATGCCTGAGTTAGCCAAAGCCCGTGAGCTTCATGTCAGCTGTGAGAGAACTACATTATTTTTATCATCTTTGTTTCAGTGTGCTTCTAGTTCCCCCAAATGGCATGTTGTATTTGCTTTGCACATAAGTTAATTCTCATCTTTACTATGAATGTAATCTTGTATTTATTCACATTTATTTCTTATTCAGCTACCAACATACTTTCTTTGTATGACTTTATAAGAGCCTATTCCATGTTTTAATATCCATCTGCTTTTCTAATTATTAGAAACTTTGTTAAAAATTATAGATCATTGAAATAGAATATTGAAATTTTTATGTATTATGATTATTAATTTCTGATTATTTTATTTTGCACACTGACTCTTTTTATCTGACCTCAGCTAGATTAAAAACTTGTACACTATCTAGTTGATGTTTACTGCATGCTGGGTGTTCTGCTAAGTACCTTATATATATGGTCTCATTTATTCAGTATAAGAAAAAACACATTATTAATCTGGTTGCATCAAGGGGTCTGAGGTTTTGAGAGATTAAATAACTTGCTACCATAACTATAAAATAACAGACTATATATTGGAATTCAGCTATGTCTGGTTTGAGGATTGAAGTCCTAACCAGTTAGCCAGTGTTTAAAAAAAGAAAACTAGATCATATAAATAACACATGAACTGTTTACAAATACAGTCTAAGAGTGTTTTACTGCCTTTGAGCGTATTCTTATGAACACTTTAGATGACTACAGTATGATATTACCCCATTGCTTCATTGACTGAGACTCATCCACCTCAGTGTTTGGATTTTGGGAAAGCTAACTGGGTTTGCTTTGCCCTTTTCCTTCTCTAGGATAAATTGGCAAAACTGATAAAACAAAGCAAAACAAAACAAAGCAAAACAAAACAAAACAAAACAAAACAAAACAAAAACCAACCCCAGACATCATTCTGGAGACATCCACTTTACTAAGCTGAGAATTTCTGCTCTGACTGTTCAAGTTGCCAACATAGAGTTTCTCTCACTGGGGACACATATAATATATAAAATGCTTAGGAATAAAAAGAAACACCAGTAATTCTGAAACAAAATTGACCACATAACCACTTATCTCAAAAACATCCTAGTGTTTCAAACCCTCAAATATGAAACAGAGAAAATGAATTGTCCAAGATCTCGGAAGCAGTTGGTTAATCCAAATAGAAGGTAGGTGTTTGTTCCAGCCCTGGTATTGAAGGTATTTCTGTAGCTTATGGAAATGCAAATATTGGATTAGATGCTAACACTAAGAGGAAATGAAATATAATAAATTGGGAATTCAATGTTTTCATTTCTACATTCTGGAGCTCAGTATGTGGTAGAATCCCTTGGTAACTATTTATGAAATATTTAGCATGTTTGTTTGGAAGTGATGTTTTTTTCATTTCTGTAAGAGAGAACTTTCTAAAACCACTATTGATAGATTTTAGTTAATCATCGCTGGGCATATTTGTAGTGACTCTACCAGACTTATTTATTTCCTTCTAAAATGAGACATGTGACCACCCTTGAAACCTGCTCTAGTAGCCCTGAATAAATGTCCTTACATTATTTGATTCTTCTTTTGTATGTATCTGACTCATTGATATTCTGGAAGATAAACCTGTTCATTATTAGCCTTGTTAGTTTTTAATTTAGAAGTACTAAATTACATTTTATTAAACGTCATTAGCTTCTCTGGCAAAGAATATGAATGTAGCTGGTCTCATTCTGCAAACCTAATCTTTACATCTTCACTGTAGAGTAATAAGTTGAGATGAATTTTTTTTTGAGCTAGAATACTTCTTTAGAGATTGTGCCAGATCACATACATGACTGATGGATTGCTTGGATCTGATCCTATTTTCTGCTTGCTGCTTAATTTGTTGGTCGTGTTTGAATCTGCCATCTCCCATCTCTGTCCCACTAAGTTGTTTGTTTTTTTCCCTTTAGGCTATTGTGACTAGTGTTAAAAAGATCGCAAATTAAATCATTTTTTATTCAAATTATGCTTAGCTCCTTGTTGGAAACTACTGTGTGTTTGTAGAATACTAATAGAATTCTCTGAACTCTATGTGAATGAAAAATCACACTGACTGACCTTTCATTTGCTCCAAAACTTGACTTCAATACCAATAATTTTTCTAGTTAGTCCTATGCTGGAGAGGAATGGATTCCTCAGTACTTTGGTGGTTTGTCATCATGACTAATCTTTGTGTTGGTGTCATTGTTCTTGTTTTATCTTTTTTTTATCATCCCTTGAATGGTCTCCTGATCCATACACTTTTATAATATTGAAAAAATATAGCATCCTTCTGATTTCCAAGCCTTGAGTAAACTTCTGAATGATATATGTTTGAATGTCTCCATCACATTTCTGAGTAGAAGGCTATTTGCTACAGCAAATTTAACACAGTAATATTTGGTATGACTTCCAACCAGTCAAGACC
This sequence comes from Grammomys surdaster, assembly GCF_004785775.1. Lineage (NCBI taxonomy): Eukaryota > Metazoa > Chordata > Mammalia > Rodentia > Muridae > Grammomys > Grammomys surdaster. The sequence continues at coordinate 11,277,018 of NW_021604791.1, forward strand.
ACTGTGGTCTTATTTTCCTTCTCAACAAAGTAAAGTGGCACTAAGGTTTCTCCCAGCTGAAAAGGACTGTAATTCCATTTGCCAAGCTCAAATGGAATTCTGAAAAACAACACACATCTTGGTCATTTAACAAGCATTTGACATTTGGCAACAGTACCCCCTGAAGGTCCTCTATGGGTTCTGGATAAAGCAGCCTTTTTATTAGCTTAAAAAATTGAAAGTACTTCTCCTCATGAGAGGTTTGGAAACACCCCCTGTCTGAACCCTTGCTTTACTAGTGTACAGATGTTAAACTGTTGAAGGAACAATGCTTCCTAATAAGTCTTGACAATAGATATGTATATACAATAAATATTTACTTTTGCTTTCAATTCTATGGATCAGTGTGAAATTTCTGCTTGTGTTGATTTAGCTTGCTTAGGCTGTTTACATTTTTCTCTTAGCTTGAACAGACACGTCAACGTGTTGCTTGGTCTCATTGGGGTAAGTGATTATGGGCCAATGTTCTCTTACCCTACAAGTTAAGTTGGGTGTTTTCTTTACCGTTTTGGTTGCTTTAAGCTTGATGAATTCAAATCAGAATTCTCGAGGTAGATTTGTATATGACAATACTATCATTATTACCACACTGCACACAATTGGCTAAAGGAAGATGAAGCCAACTTATGACGAAATTGACTCCATCTCTTGATGGGGGAGGAGTGTGCACATTGCATGGGGCATGGCTATAAAGCCACACACTGTGGCTTGTAGTCAGTTTTGTAACCAGCTCACGACAGAGAGTATAAAATTCACAGGACTTCAGGATGTTCTAGTATAAAACTTGTCTAGAGGGAATCTTTAAGAGGCTCTTAAATATTCTTCTACTTTGTTCTGGAGAACAGATAAGTTATTGGTCTCAGCTTCATCTTCTGATCTTGCTTTTAAATTTCATGAATAATCAGTAGGGCTATGAGAGCTACTGTCACAGTTTAGAACTGGTCATCCCATACACCTCAGGTAAAGCCTTTCTGAGTTGATACTGACACTTAAATAGGAACACTCGTTTTTTATACTTGTGTCTGGGATCCTGTCAAGTATAATTTTCTTTTGCACTTTGTCCTTTTTCCCCCCCATCTTGGGGAAATACTTCTTGCTCATCAGCTGTTCTTGACTGAACATAGCTCTGTTTAGACTTTTGGAGATCTTTCTTCAACCTTTGTTTCTTAAGTTCTTTGTCCTGTCAATGCTAGCTACTGGTAGTCCCCACACATTCTCAAGTCCAGGGATCTGCTAAATTTTTTCTGGGTTACTTTTTGTTTTCCTGCACCACAGTATGGAGAGTATCAGGTTAGTTCTTTCTCTCTCAGCGACTCTCATTCTGTGTTGTTTGACATCAGTGTCTTCCGATAATGACTTGTTTTGCATATTTTATCTAGGTCTTTTCATCATTTCAACGAGGAAAGAAAATTCAGTCCCTGCTATTGTACAACTGGAGTTAGAAATCATCCATCTTTATGTTTAGCATTAGGGAAAATATGGCTTTCTACACACACCCCAACTTTTTGTGGAAAAAAACAGTGCAAAACTATCAAGCTGAAGAAACACACATGCGTATGCACATGTACTTGCACACACACACACACACACACACACACACACACTTCTACTCTGTTCAGTTAATAATCCCACATTTCCTTTTCTCCTCCACATACTTTCAATTATTTTCCTTTCCATTTACTGATTTTGCATGTATGTATAGGTTTGTGTGTGTGTGTGTGTGTGTGTGTGTGTGTGTGCACTTGTGTGCACATGTGTAGAGATCAGAGAACTTTACAGAGTTGGTCCTTTCCTTCTACCACATGGGTCCTGGGGATGGAACCCCAGTCACTGGACTTGTCAGCAGATACCTTTACTGGTTGAGCCATCACTCTGCTTCTGCTTAGTATTTTGTCCAGTTTTAACCTTCAATATATTTACTTGTCTTATATTCTTTTTATATTATGATATGTGGGTATACATAATTTATTTCTAGCAATAGTATACATACTTCAAACATTATTTTGTTCTTTTTGATGTATATAATATGATAGAATAAGTTAAAATTGATTATTCTTTTTTATAAAATGGGATTTAAAAATTGTAGAGGGAAAGTTCAGGGTACATAATTGGAGTCTTCAGCTTTTAGGTTGATTTTGATTTCAGTTGTCTCCACTGAAATTAGCTGCCATATGTTAGGTTACAAGTTCTCATTAGTTCAGCTGCAATCTGCTTGGAAGCGTACTCCTGAATGACATGAAGAATGTGTTCTGAGCCTCTCCGAGTCTGTTTTGGTTCTGGTTTGTGACACTGCTTTCTTCTGTTTTCAAACTCAACTCATTGACCTTGAAATCATGATTCACAAGTACACAAGGTATGGAATGAATCTTCAAAAAATGTCTAAGAGTAGTACTGAGAAATATAGTTATAAAAATGCCTGTCTCTCCAAAGTGAGCCATTACACACACACACACACACACACACACACACACACATATTTTCTGTTTTCAAACTCAACTCATTGACTTTGAAGTCATAATTATAAATGTCTATGTATGTATAATTGATGGTCTCTGTGACCTCTTTTCTTTTTTCCGGTCACCCATTTCTAATCTTCTCAATTCTTTGGATTTCTCCATCTCTTTACTTTGGCTAGAAATTATTTAATATGGCTAGAAATAAGCAATGATATCTAGTTAAATGGCTACAGAGAATTTTTAAATGGTTATTTTATAGACCCAAGTAATCACATATTTTATCTTTGAGTTGTATACAAATCTATATCAAATTACATAATCAATGTGATTTTAAATGTGTCTTTTCAGAATACACATGCCAATTTGAACATGAGGAAAAGAACAAATGCCTTGGTTCACTCAGAACCAGATGTCAACAGCAGAACTGAGGTGGGAAACCATTCCAGCAAGACTACCGCTGTCCAGGAGTCTTCTGAAGCCACACCTAAGGCCCACTTAGCTTCCAGTCCAAATCCATTCAGCAGGGCAAATGCAGCTGAGACTATATCTGCAGCAGCCAGAGGTCTCTCATCTGCAGCATCACCCTCTCCTCATGGCACATTGCGGCCAGCTTCTTTGGGGTCAGCTTCTACTCGCCCTGCATTTGGATCTAGACTTGGGCGAATTAAGACAACAGTGAATACGACAGTTGTGGCTGGGAATGTGTCAGCCACACCCCCTCCCTCTGCTCCACCACCTTCTGGATCTGGCACAAGTAAAATAGACAAATATGCTCGTATTCTCTTCCCAGTCACTTTTGGGGCGTTTAACATGGTCTACTGGGTTGTTTATTTGTCTAAGGACACCATGGAGAAATCAGAAAGTCTAATGTAATTTTGTTGCTATAGTAATTTCATAACGATGATGGAAATACAGACTGTCTTTTTAAATGTTTTTAAAGGTAAGTATTCTTTACTAAAATAAAAATTCTATGTAACTTTTTCACTTAAAAAAATATAAGCCAGATATGGAGAGAGGTAATTAATTCTTCAATGGCTAGAAAGTGAACTGTCTTTCTTTATAGAAAGATGGTTTTAAAAGAATATATTCAGTGTTCAAATTGGATGGAACACAGAGCATTATGGAAGGTTGGAGGAAGAGAACTAGAGTCAGGAGAGATATGATGTACATGCTTTTGTATTGAAATTTGAAAAAAAGAAAAAAAAGACTGAATTTTTAAAATATACCCCATGAAATCAAACAATCACCAAAGACTTCCTATTGGCACTGCCCTTAACCAGAACTGTGTGCTGGAAGTCATACGCATTGACCTTTGCAGTTCTTCATAGTACCTGAAAAATAGGACCTTCTCTGTTAAACAAAACACTGGGAAGAGGAAAATGGAACAAAACAAACACTGATCAATACAGTGACGCCTCTGATGCATCAATAACAGACAGCGACCAGGGCAAATGTGTTTTCTGGCACATAATTGGTCAAACAATACTTAACAGTTGACTTGAAATTGTTGTGCTCTGAGCCAAAGTTAAATTCATTGTATAAATTCTTTTTCCTAGTAAGTCATTCAGTTATGTACTGTACACATTTACCACATAGTTCCTTAGAGCCTGGAACCTACTGTGTTCTAGGTGCTGTTTAGAAAATCTTCTAAGGAAGCTCTCTCTCCTTTACAAAGACACTTCAATAGTAGGACAGCCAATGCATGTTAAAGAACCATAACTTAGCTGAGGACATGATGATGTTCTTTAATGAAGGCAATTTAATTAGAGTCAGACAACATAGCCAACATATTTGTTTCTCCTGAGCTGACAGAGGAAAACAAATAAAGTTTCTATAGCAGCTTAGAGATAAGTACATGTTAGTACAATCTAGATGATTGGTTCTCAAACTATAAGGAAATACTGATACAGGTTGTTCTGTAGGTGAAAAAAGTATTATATACCTGAAACAAACAAATCTGGGCACTGGAGAACCTAACAGATTACCTATGTCAAATTTGATGTCTGTCACATGACACGGTTTCCCCACTGTACCAGAATCAGCAAAATAAAAGTCTTCACAGGCCCCTTGTCTGTCTATCCCAGTAGAGAGCAATATTAACTGCTAAATTGCTAATGTCCCCGCAAGCTTCTGTGCTTGTGACATCTGTATGTCCAGCATGTTTTGTATTTGTTTCTCTGGGAGTTTGATAAGATTTTGTAACCAAGCTACTTTAAAAATTAAAGGAGCATCTAGAAGGAGAGAATAAAAATATCATAGCTTTGGGTGGGATGTCAGTGAGTGTTATGCAATGTATCTCGGTTTTCAAGTACTAACTTTTTCTTTTCATCATGGAGGCTTAAGCCTAATAGAATCTTTGCAGCTTTTTAAAAATAGTTCAATCCTGGTTTATATTTTTGGTGTTTCACTTCCAGATTTTTTTTCTGTATTTCTATCTGTTCTTGATATGTGTAAATGAATGTGTTCTGGATTTAAGGAAGGGAAACATTTGATAGAAATGTCCATCTTATAGACAGAATGTCTTATTTTCTGGGAGAAAACTATATTGATTAATATGAACTTCTGAGTAACTACATTGGTTTGTAATGGTTGTCCATGAGACATAAAATTTGAAAATGTCAAATTTTAATTGACCTCCACCTGAGAATTCCTTCCTGTTTTCTTAATTTCTAAATATTTCATAGAATTAAATCCACTTTAGAGTTGAAAGGTGCTGAAGGCATCTTTACTTATAAGTATTGATTCTAGAAAAAAAATGGGGCCTGGGAAAATCTGTAAATATGTTTATACATTTAATAAAGAGTACGTGTACATAAAAGCTTATAATAAAATTACTTCATGAGTGTGAAAATGTTTTTGGCCTTTGGGCCAATGCTTATAGCTATGATGGGAAACTACCATCACTTTTTATACCAGTCCAATGATCTTACTGATTTAGAGAGAAACACTCTTTCTCTTTTTAATCTTCCTATTGTCTTTCTTTTAAAAATAGTATTCTTTCTCTGTAAAATTTAAACACGTTATTGGCCTCTTTTAAAATAGGCTATCTTTTAATTTTTATGGGTTTTAAATGGATTGAAAAACAACTGTCTCTCCCTAGCTTCATAATTCAAACATGTGATCTCATTTTTGTGGAGGGTGAAACAGAGGCATGCTATGAGTTTGAGGTTCTGGAGTAAGTTCTAGGACATTCTGAGACAGAGTGCAAACCTGTCTTCAAACAAAAGAACAAACAAAACCCCAGGTGAATAAAGAATAAAATAAATCAAAGTGAACTCCCCTACTCTTGGGCTGGGGGATATGGAAGAGTTTTTAAATACTACCACAGGTACCATTCCGGCTGATCTCAAATTTGAGTTTCTCCTTTCTGTTTTTCAAGAGTGTGGATTGCACAAACATAGAGCCAAGACTGGAAAAGACTTACTAGCTGAAGAGCTTCGTTGTTAATTTGAAGACTGTATTTACCAAAACATTTTATTATTAGTGTACAAAATTTATCTCATTTGCATATGGTATTTTTAATAATATCACATGGTTTGTTGCATTCATATTCTTCTTTTTGTTTTGTTCATCATTTGTGTCTTCCTCATAACTCAGAAGCATGTTGGGTAGTCTTGTGTGAAGGTTCAGTCACTTTTTACCATCATTCATAAGAATGACCGTGGGTTCTCAAAGTATTGACCATTATAGGTCGGTGGATAAATCTGTCTGAGAAGAGTACCTTTGGTGTAACTCTATCTTTAAAACTTAAATTTAGATTGATTTATATTTTACTGAAGAATATATTAATTTCGGATTTTCATTTCCATGTTGATGGATCATAGTTACATAATCACTTCTAATTTCCTCCAGGCATGGCTAGTTAGAAAATACATTTCCACAACTAATCCATAGTGAAAAAAAACAACTTGTCTCTATGCAAAGACCTAATGCTTTCTGTAATATAGACTTGAAATTGAGCTTCACAAATCCTAAAGAAGAGAACAGCATCACCCTCTTTGATATGAGAGAGGAGTCACAGATCAGTTACTAGGAGGAGTAACTGGAATGAACTTTTGAAAGGTCATTTTTCAATCATCTACCTTAACAGAAATGCTGTTTCAAGTAATACATAAAATATGTGTGTATTTTACTTTTTCTAAAAGCCAGACAATTGTTTCTGGTTGGAGAAAGGAGGTACAAAAGGCTTCCATCCTCCAGTCCCCTGGTCCGACTGGTCTTCTCATCTACAGTTGAGAATAATTTTCAGTGGGAAATAAAAAGAAGAGGATCCACATGGTTTCACCTCCTGACCACACTGTTGTTTAGAATGAGTCCTGTAACCACCTCAGAGTGAATAACAGGCATATGAACAATCTTCAATCTTTGTTTAAATTTCAATATTATATGAGTACAATAGTAAGTATAAGCATGTTCTTACAATAGACACACTTCATACCTTGAGCCACAAATACATTATTATTGAGAAATGATATATAATTATTTCAGGCTGTGGTTTATTTCCAAGTAAGATGTCTTTATCATTAAAACAGGGTAAAACAAAAATTCCTTTCTCTGTATATTAACCATTTGCTCTCCTATGAAAGACTTTACCATTTAAAGAAGAAAGAATATTGAATTTTTTTTCTTTTCCCCGACTCTCTTATCACTCAATGAGCTCTAACTCAATGTTGATTTAATTTAAGACTGTGCTTAAAAAAATAAGCCATTCTGTGAAGATGCTCATTCTGTGAAGTCTACCATTGAATACATAGGTAGACTAGGAACTTTTGTGTGTGGTAAGTGTGTTAAGTGCAGAGCCCGGCCAAGATCAGGACTCTTGAAGCTACAATCATCAAGGTGTTAGAAACCAGTATCTTAAAACTAAAAATTACTTCAGAAACCAAATACACAAGGTATAAATAAGTAAACCCATCTCAATAATGTTTTCTTATGTCTCAAGCTCCAGTTTTTCTACCCTCTGTCTAATATTGATGGGGAAAGGATGCTTGTAACTGTGACTTTGACAAGGAAGGTTTTGACAGATCAAGCTTCACAGCGGTGGCCATGAACTGAAATTTATGATCTGCAATTCTTCTAGCCCAACTCACCCAACACACACAATTGAAAGCACATTTTTCTTTTTATCATTACCTGGAACATGAAAGATTTAAAATGTTAGGCTAAGCTCTCCCTGTATAGATAAAAACCTGAACCTAGGGAAGTGTAAGTTGTTGGTAGTAACAAGAAGTGGTAGAGATAGATGTAAGTGTTTTGGAAATTACTGAAGAAGATTGAACTTTACTCAGATTAGTGAAGATGGGTTAAAGATATTACAGAATATTAAGGAAGGAGTGACACACTTCTGCTTCTGTTTGAAGAAAACCCACTGATGGCTGTTGGAACTTTGGGTTGAAGAAGAACAAGTGAGCCTTCAACTATACTTTTTCAATTAATCATTGACTTCCATCTCATTCTTAATCCTGATAGTTTCACTATTGTTTTTATATAAAATGTGTCTATTATAAATAAAGGTAATTGAATAATAAAGGCAAGTCCTGATATCATATGCATACTGAGTAGTTTGTATTTATGCATTTAGGAATCTGTCTATCATCTGTCCAGATACAGAGATAGTGATAGAGATATGTGTGTGTATCACACATATATACATTAAAATGATTAAAGGAAAAGAAGTCATGAACTTGAGAAAAAGAGAGCAAGGAGTGACTGGGAGTGATTACAGGGAGGAAAAAGAAAGAAGAATTATATCATAATTTAAAAAAATAAAAAATACATAAGAAACAAAACTAATAAATAATTAAAAGTAAATAGTCTGAAATTACTTCTTTGTTCTAGCCTAAGATTTAGATTCCTGTCTAAAATTACTTCTTTGTTCTAGCCTAATGTCAGCTTCCTGCCTGAAGCCCACTTCCTTGTCCTTGGCCAATGTCATATTCCTGCCAAGGCTAGAACAAGGAAGTAAGCTTCAGACATGAAAATGACTTTGGGCTGGGACAGGGAAGTTGGCTCAGATATTTTGGTCATCCTGATAAGCCCTTAGAAGCAGTGATCATGAGAGTGTTTATGGAACCTTGTTTACTGGCTTGCTTGTTCTATGACTATTTGTGTTCATTGTCTTGCTTGTTCTTTGACTATTTGCATCTATTGTATTACTAGTTCCTCAAACTAGAACTGTCCTTAATACTTGTATGTAATTAAAATGGTAAAAAAACAAAAAGGAGGAGGGGGGATGGGATGAGGATTTCTAGGGAGGGGAAATGGGTAAAAGGGTTGGCATCTGAAATGTAAATAAATAAAATATCCAATTAAAAGAAAAAAAAGTAAATAGTCTGCAGGATCTCCTCACATCACAAGTTGAAGGTTAGCTTTGTCTACATCTCAGAGAGTTCATGGCCAGCCAAATCTGTATATAGAAAACCTGTCTTCAAAAGCCTTGCCCCTTCTTCCCAACCAATCAACACACACACACACACTCACACACACACACACACACACACACACACACACACACACACATACATACACTAAAATAGAATTGAAATTGCAGAAAACAAGAACCAATGAAGTCACACTAAGGTAAGAGTTAGATTTCATAAACATGATGTCTGAAACCTTTGAAAGAAGGGTCATAGAGAGGAACAGAATGGTTAAAAGACACCGTTTTATAAGTGAGGAGTCAGGAATGCAATTATCAAATATTAAAAAGTGAGACTGATTTTTTTCCTTTAGCACTGGAAAAGGAACCCATAGTTTCATCTTATGATAGGCAAGTATGCTATCACTGCATTATTTATACTAGCCTTGACCTCTATCCGAGATGTTGGACAGATCTTGAACTTCAATTCTTTTTCCACAGCTTCCCCAGAAGCTAGGGATGATTAATTTTTTTTCAATATATATATATATATATATATATATTTTTTATATAAATTTTAAAGATTATTTTTGAGATATATTTATATATAGGATAGCTTTGAATTCATTTCTCTCCTGACTTAGCCTCCTAAGGAGTGAGAATATTATTCTTAACTTGTTGAATTAATTTTCCCAGGTTAAGAAGAGATAAAACAAGTGCTGGTATTTAGATAGTTTTCTTCAAAGCAGAGGATTTGAGATGCTGTTCCTTTTATCCAAGATTTCTATTTCAGGGAAGTTTTCTCTTTTTACATGTTTAAATAAGCTTTTCTAAAAAAAATAAAAAGACTAATACTAACATGAAATCTCTTCCTGTAACAGTTTCTAAATTTATTTTGTCTCTTTTCACCTTTCAGACCTTTTCAGCTATACTCAATGGGTTTTCAGTTGTATTCATTCACTTTTATAACTTGTAATTTCCAACTTAATAATGGTTTTACTGCTTTCATTGTGTTTTCTCAAAGGTTTTTCTTTTAAAATTTTATGCTATTTTTTGCTTTATTGAAACATAATTTGTCATCTTCAAGCTTTTCAATCTGTTATATTAATGAGATATTTATGGTTTTTTTATTTTCATGACTGCAGAGAGCTATTCATATTAGATTTCTGTTTCTTGAAAAAATATTTTTCAACTGATTCTTCATTGTACTTTTACTGCTTTGGCCTCTTTTCTAGGTTACTTTTATTCTATTAATCATAGAATTAAGGTAGCTATTTACTGAGCTATAGTGTAGGAAGTGGTGGGTGTGTGAGTCAGAGCAGCCCACAGAAGCTATTTAAATCAAAGGCTAGCCGACCTCCCAAAATCTGTTTTAATTTTCTGCCCAGAGATCATATTTTTCACTCCGCTTGGGTGTCTGGTTGGTTTGCATTGTTTACCCTTCAAGCTTCTCAATTTCCTTGCTCTATTATTACTAGTGAATACCGTTCTTGCTCTCTCCCCTGCCTCTCTTTCCTTTCTTCCAGTATTTTGATACCCAGCAGAATGGTTTAAAGAAAAATCTCAGTGTTTCCTCCTGTACCCAATCTTCTGCAATTGTGGAATACATAAAAGGAAATGTTATGAAAAGAAGTTTTGTTTTAATGTTGTTTGTATATGTTCCATCCCATGGCAGCTTCAAACAAAGGAACTTTGGGAGCATATCAGTTCTATGATATTCTGTGGGATCTGTACCATTCCCTAGACAGATGCCAGCCAGTTTCCTTTGTCTTGTGAGAAAAAAAAAGTTTCCCTATGAGAAAGACACCTGTGTGTCATCAATTACTCACTTATTTGGTTAAAGATATGGTTTCAAGTTTTTCCTCAAGTTTTCGATATCTATGTTATTTTAGAGTTTGTTGTGGGAAAGAGATTTAAAGGTGTTTGTTCCATCATATTTAATGGAATTACTTCCAATGGTGTAGCTTCGCACAAGACCTGCAATAGAACTAACTGAGTATACCACATTGTTAAGGTAACCAGAGCTAAATGGTTCCTGCCTTCCAGGTAGAAGGTATCACTAAAACAGGGTGTTGTTACTGAAGTGCAAACTGTGTTAAATCAACCATGTAGCTCCCAAGAATACTGAAAAGGACTAGGAACTGACAGAAAGGACAGAGGTGACAGAAACCAGAGCTTCAGCAAGCATTGTTAGCTTCCTTTATGACTCTCAGATGAATTCTTGTAGGATCTCTTCTCTTATTTCTATTCAAGTCTTCTACTCAAGTCTTTAACTTTAAAGTATTCTGTTTGTATTTTAGGCTAATTTTAATTCATTGATTATTTTTTGTTGTTCTTCAATTCATCAAACGATTAGTAAGTTGATAATTTTTTTTATCCAAGAGGACAAAAACTCTTCATTTTTTAAAAAAAATTTAAATAATTAATTTAATGGAGATTTGGAAATGTTTGTTCCTTTTAAATAGAATAATTTTCCTAAGAGCAATTTATTTCCTTAAATTATAAAGGATGTACTGAGGAAATAACACCAGGTAAAAGCATCTGCAGTGTTAGTATGACAACCTGAGTTCAAATCCCCACATTTGCATACAAAGCCTGACTCAGTGCTTGTGTGTTCACAACTCAAGCACTGGAATGGTTTAGGAGCTAGGAGCTTTCTGGCTCCAAACTTGTTTCAGGTCCGATGTGAGACCCCATCTCAAGAGCAGAAAGCAGACAGCCATAGAACAGAGCACTAGGCATCCTGCAAGAGAAAAAATAAATGTCAGCAAAAATTCTAAGTAACATAAAGGAGTGTTACAAATTTATACTAATAAAAATTTCTCATATACATTATAGATTTTCTTATATGAATATTAGAATGTGAGTTATAATTTGGAGGTTTTCAATGTCCCTGTCATATGTTTGATGGTATTACTTTTCTGAATTGATGTATTTTATTTTTCTATTTATGCCTAATATTTATTTTTTAAAATACAATTAGTTAGAGATATCACATAAACATAGAATGAAATCAGAATTTTCCTGATTTTAAAACTTTACCATTTATTAGATGCATAAAATAGTTGAAAAAGAAAACTAATGTATAAATTATATATTTGCATGAATATCTGTAAAATTTTTACATAGAATTGCTTGAAAATACATATCTTAGAGGAAAGAAAATGTAATTCTGATAACAGAAAATTGTACGCGAATGCATTTAATCTTTGTTCAACATAATCTTTTAAAGATGTTTGCTAACTACAGTCTATATTCTCTCTTTGCCAATATTATTGATAAAGTGTTGAGTTGTCACTTTTGATGATTATTTTTTTTTTGTTTCCTAGTGCAATATGAAGTACACGTATGAGAGATCTCATTAATGAAAAAGCAGACACATTGTTACTGGTTGATAAGTTAAGACCTTATTATTTTGTGAGGCTTCACATTGAAAAATGAATAAGAATTCAGTTCTCATATAATCTATACGTGTAAAGTATGACAAGGAATAGATAGACTATGAAACAGGGGTATGAATTGTCCACCGATTTGTTACCAATGCTAGAGATGCTCTAATACTTACCTTAATTATGAAACTGTGGAGAACATGGAAAAGCCAGGTTTTCGTTTCATTTTGTTTTTCAATTGCTCTTTTGCAAAAGGTGAGGAATACAAAGAAATGTAAATCTCTTCCTCCTCTGTCGGTATCATTTTTAATTGCTTAGTTTTACAGTGAAAAATATTTTTATATTGACGTGAAGAAAAATATTATATATGGTATCATATCACAGAAACAAAGTTTGTTATTCTCCAAGTTTTATTATTGTTTTGCTATATGAATAAAAATTGTAAACTGTTATCTTTACAAGAGTTCAGTCTGTAATTCTAGGTGTTTGGATTTTACAGAGGCTGCCACCTTCCTATAAACATACAGTTGAACTTTGAACCATCCCATGTGACCTCCTCAATAACGGTGATCTTGTTCTCAGTGTAGCTCTGGCTTTCTGTAGTGCAATACAGTGCAAATACTTTGTTTGTGGAAATTTCCTTTGAGAGAAGAGATATTATTATGTGTTAAGTTGATGTTTTAAATATTTGATTTAGAAATGAATTTTTACATGTCATATCTTTAAGCAAACTCATTTATAAAGGTAAATTTATTGCTTATTATGAAGGCCTCTTTTTCATCTTAATGCAAAATTCAGGCCTCTCCTAGTGGCAGAGATGTCCTGATAATCACTTTAATGGTGAAACCATAGAGAACATAGAAAGCAAAGGCTTTCTTGCGTACAAAGAACTCAGGCCTCAATATGTCACTAAAAATGTAGCTTTAAAGTAGTAGTAGAATGATATAAATTCTTTAAAATATAATTGAAGATACCTGTATTTTAAGATAAATTTGAGAAAACTAAACTCTAGAATCATTAAAATATAAAACATGGTATCTTAAATTTTAAAACAATAAAGTTATATCTTGGGGATTTTTATCTTAATTATGATTTGCTAGGTATATAAATCTTCTTCTACTAAATTGGCCACAGTCCTACCTACATCTGATATAACATTTTAGATTTGAATCTCTGCTACTGTTACAGCTTTACTATTTGCTAGCCTGTAATTTTCTACATGACCAATAATATCTAGATTTCAGCTATGGCAAGTTTCAATTTTTGGAAAATTTGACAAGAAGAATTATAGGATTCATTATAGCTACTATGACATAAAAAAACAAATATTGTAATATTCTCCCTCTCTCTCTCTCTCTCTCTCTCTGTGTGTGTGTTTGTGTGTGTGTGTGTGTGTGTGTGTGTGTGCATGCATGTGCATGAGTGTGCATATATATATATGTGTGTGTGTGCTGATGGCACAAGCAAATTAACAGATTCCAAATGACTAAAGTAATCAATCTATGATTTAAACATAACTCTAAAGAACATAGTTCATTTCTGAGAAATTGAATAAAATTAATTATTAATTATACAGATTGTGATTTTTAATATTTTCTTGAGGTATTATCAACTGTAGAGTAATTTTAATCCATGGACATGGCTACTCTGGCAAGGAATCACTTTCAGAATCCTTTGAGTTCTATGTGATCAGCCTGGAATGCAAACACAAGTGTCTTTAATCCCTTTGGCTGGAAGATAGACATGCTTTAATCTCAAACAATAAAGGTGAAGTTAGTTCGTAGAAGGAAGTACCCATGTTTGAATATGATCTCTACTTGAGGTGAAGACAGAAGGAGCCAGAGAATAAGAATCCAGATTGCCAGAGTTAGTTTGAGACCAAGGAGAGCAATTCAAGATAAACCAGATTGAATCAGTCAGATTGGAGAGGAGTTTGGGCCTAAACAGCTGAGTTGAACCAGCCAGCTAGGGTTCAGAAAGCACTAGAAAAGATGAGCTCATTCAATAGTAAGTTTCAGTAGCTGAAACATTCTAGGCTTAGGTTAGCAGACAGAAGTTACAGCTGAAGCCTTCAAAGTCTGGGCTTACTGAAGTTTAGATTGTATGGAAGCTAGAAGCTTCTAGGCCTAGGCCAGGGATAGTACAGAGAAACAAATGCTCTGGGCTCAGCCCAAAGTATGTATCATAAAACTGGGATATGACTCTTATCTCATTTCTTAATCTGAGGAAATAAAAGTGACATTCATATTTATGATCAACAATTATTTGGGTGAAGTGAACCACTTTAAACAACACTTCTATACGTTTTCAAAAATATCATATAATATTAAGTAGAACATTTTAAAAGCAATGTGTTACATACATATATTTCGCTATGTATGGATACACATCAATAAAGTATATGCTCACATTATCTTTATTATTGTGTTCACCTAAATGACATTATATAAATCCTTCAATATTTATTTATTAATTACTTATGCATGGCATTCAACTCTAGAAAGATAACTTTAATTACAGCTTTAATACTTACAATATACATCCAATTTACTACATGACTTACACAAATATTTAATTTCTGAAGGCATATTGATTATAAAACTGTATCCAATGGACTTAAATACTCCTTAGAAAATGGCTACTTTTTATCTTTAAGGTTTATAATGAAAAGCATAGGCAAGCACTGGAGAGATGTCTTCTTGGTTAAGAGCAATTGCTGCCCTTGCAGAGGACTAGAGTTCGTTGTTTCGCATCCACGTGCGGCAGCTCACAATTTTCTATATCTCTGTGTCCAGGGAAATGGTTCTCAACTTGTGGATTGCAACCCCAAAAGAGTCGCATATCATATATTTATATTACAATTCATAATAACAAAAACACCATTAAAAAGCAGCAATAAAGTAATGGGGGGGGCACCATAACATGAGGAACTGTATTAAAGGGTCCTAGCATTAGAAAGGTTGAGAACCATTGTTTTAAGAGATCTGATGCTTTTTTTCTGACATTTGTGGGGAACTATACGTATAAGTTCATATGTACAATTAAACACACACAAATAAATAATAAAAACAATCAACTTAAAAGATTATACAGAACAAGAAATCCAAAATTTACAACCAACCCCTAGCCACATACCTAAACATAAATAGACCTGTAAGAAAAATCAAGCTCACAAAGACATTGTAGGATAATGACCTTTCAATTGCCTTTGTTTTATTTTTCCTCAGATAGTTTCTACAAAGCTCATTCTTAGAGCAGTATAACCATCAGTGGACAAGCTTCTTCCCCCCTAACTGGATGCTGAAGCTCACTGTGTGTCCCTTGGGTGTGAACATAAATCTTGTGTCATTTGGTAATTTGCAAATGTATTCATAATGTTACAAAATCTTCATTGTCATCCTTTGTATTCCTTAAAAACCAATCTCCCTCAGAAGAAAAATTACAGTAACTTATTGCTATTAAATTCTGGCACATTCACCTTGTGAATTCTTAAATGCTATCCCTTTCATTTTATTCTAGTAAATGTAAAATAATATCATATATTTAATAATGTGATTTTCATTACTTTCATGTTGGCTTTATAGGCAAAGTGATCTTGAATCTGTGTCTTTAGTGTTAAGATAAAACCTAATCCACTGTACCCTTTTATTAAGTAAGTCTTAGACAAGTTTTTAACCTAAATATTGTCAAAACGACTCACAGGCGTGTTTCAGTTGAAAACCAAACGGACTGATACATCTTTCAAGAAATGTACACATCAGTGTGCTCCATCAATATTTTGAAAGCATCTGTTCTTTAATATCTCTGTTTTCGCCTACTGCTCCTTAGTGGAAACAAAGATTGTGTAATGCTAAAACTGTGTTCTTCATCACCATCACAGAGAGAAAAGCAAAAATCCCTGTTTCTCTTGCTTTCAAAATGGTAAAGGTGAATGGATTCTGTAACGACCTGTTCTGCCCCACATTTAGGTGCCACTCTGTGCCGGCCGGAGCTGCTGTTCCGGTCCACTGGTCAGGTCAGGGTCTAGCAAGAGAGAGAGTGGGGATGGAGCGGCAAGAGATGTGAAGAATGGAGACAAGACAGAGAGTATGATCAAGTCTCCCTTTTTATTGAAAGGAAATCTTGGGTATTTATACACTTTACCATGTGCCTTGCCCTCGTAGACAAGCAGGGGAACACAACTGAAGGCACTATGCCACGTGCCTTGTAGCTGTGGATACCACGTGCACCTTGCAGCTGGGGGCACTAAACAGCAAAACAAGATATGTGAGAAAAACAAGATGTTTATCAGAGTGTGCTCAGCTGTTGTGGGCTGTTGAAAAAACAAGTCTCTTGTCAGGGTATATGGCCTGAGATGGCTGCAAAGATGATAGCCGCTTTCTGCTAGGAGTCGGCTCCCAACAGGATTCTATTTTTTGTTTATTTTCAAGTGTGTACTTTAAAAATCATTCACTACATTGTATAATAGATGATGCTTCTCCATAAATGAGAACAATGTGTCCTGCGCTCATAAATAAAAATAGGACTAATGTTTTCTTCCAGCCAAAAAAAATGAATAAAAAAATAAATAAAAAATATAAAGGCAAATGTGAGGGGGGAAAGTTATTGCTCTTTTATTTTGGAAAAGATTGAATTGTGAATAGAATTATGCCTCCTGGCCACTCTAAGAATAAACTATACATAGAATTGAAAATACCCCTTAGGGACTGTGCTAACTGAATTATTCAAATACCTCCCTCAAAGAACAGACCTAAAATGCTAGTGCTCATCATACAAGTTGACTGATGTGTGATCTAGCCTCCATTACGCAATTGCTTCTCGCATTTCTGCTCAAGAGTTTACCTTCTTTCAAGCTTCTTGATCTCATCTTTTGAGACCCTCCCATTCTACAGAATGATGTCAGACTACATCTAAAGAACATTTCGGTTCATTTCACACTTGCCATAGAATTTCTGGCAGTTCCCCATCAAATGAGATAAAACATGAATCACTCACTGACATTCAGGGACAACACAATCCAACGCAAGGTCATCTTTGACCCATCACTTCATCTGTTCAATGATTTACCCTTCCAGAGCACATGAAAACTCCCTGAATATAACTTTTGTGACCTCACTTTAGAAACCTGTGAAGCAATCCTTTGCCTGGATAGCTTTTATCCTTTTCTTGTGTTGCCGGAAGCTTCCTGTACACCCATACTAACTCCATTTGCTGAGAACATCTGTGATTACATCTAGGGGAGTCAATTTTGACATTTTCTTCCTGCCATATATTCTTTTGTGTGACCTTTCATGATTTTCTGGTACTATATTTTCTTTTTATTTTCATAAATTTCTATATTTCAACAGATGATGAGTAGCCATTTTCTTCATCTGCAAATTCACATCTTTATCTCAGAAGTTTAGTGTCAATATCAATGTCAAAGAGATTAAAATTAATGTCAATATACCAATTTGTCTGATGACAAGATTCTAACATAGTAACAATTTGAACTGGATAATCTGAATTCAGGATGAGTTGATGCTAAAGAGAATAAATGACTTTAAAATCAAATCACAACTTTTTATTTACTTCCGTGGGTCTGTTACCAAAGTATTTTGTTAAAAACATTTTAACTAATATACTCAGCAATACCATCCAGCAGGTTTTATCAGCAAAATTTTGTTGAGATTTCTGATAAGTCTAAAACTGATCTGTGCTATGTGATAATTACCATTCATTTCATAGTGCATTTTAATATTTTCACTTAATCATATGAAAGAAATGAAAATCTAATTAATTATATAGTTCCAATTTGAAACTATTTACTATGTCTAATCAATAATTTTTATGGTTAATTCAAAAATTACGATCGCAGTTTCAACATTTGTTAGAAAATTTGGCAGATGTTGAAACGTGCATGATAAAATGGATGTAAACATTGATAGTTTTGAGAAAATAATTAATACAAATTTGCCCTTTTTGACTGTTTCATTCGCCTGTAACTTTATGAGAGGATATAGAAAATAAAATAACTCATTTCATACTAGCATCTTGGGGAGGATCCCTTTTTTTGATACCATGAAGAATTTACATTTGTCAGTTAAGTGTGCCAATAAATTAGTGAACCTTTAACCATAATTATGGATTGACTTAGAAGCATCCTGCACATGGGTAATAAAAATAATTTGTAATAAATTTTGATGAGTAGTTACATGCACAGAAGTATAGACATTTATTATGGTAGTCCTGAGGACATGATTAAATTATTGCTGATTGAGATACTTTATTTGCCAGTGTTAGATTCACAGGCATAAATGTAAAACTCAACCAGACACTTAACCTACTTGATATCTATTAGTAAGAAATGACTTCCTGAGAATACAAATGGAGCGTTTTAGTATTATTTAAGAAGAGCTTAAAAGACCAAAATTGAGCCCAGCAGTAGTGGTGCATGCCTTTAATGCCAGCATGTGGGAGGCGGAGACAGAGGCAGGTGGATGTCTGAGTTCAAGACCAGCCTGGTCTACAGAGTGAGTTCCAGGACAGCCAGGGTTATATGGAGAAACTCTGTCTCGAAACACCCCCTCTCCCAAAAGAAAAGACCAAAATTGAATATGTGGAAATAAAAAATAGAGGGCCAAACCACTCTGAAGTTAAAAGTCATATAAAAGCAAAATTAACATTTCCATTTTAAATAATCATCTGTCATTTTTCTTGTATTATCATGCCTTCCTTTGGATGAATTCTTAATACATCTTGATTATGAACATTTCAAGAGAAATTAAATAAAAATTTTATATTTTATTTTACTTTCAATCTTACAACATTATGGTTTCAGACACCATTATCTGTTTAACTATTGCATGGAAATAAGGTAATATACACAAGACTCATTTTGGTTAGAAGATTTTGTGTTTATTCTTTGAGAGAAGTGACATGTCTGAACTATGTAAACAACTCTTCATATGCATGTGATATCAGTGTTATCTACTGCCAGTTGCACTTAATTGTATTTGAACATTTCAGATATATAGTTATATAATTTCATATCAAGTGAGTTTTATATTAATAATACAGGTTTTACTTCCATATTTTACAATGTTATATACATACATATATATGATATTTTATCTGATGTAGTACAGATGAATACCTATTTGATACATTAGCTTAGCATAAGCCATTAGACAAACATAATCAGAAGCATAATAGTGTGCATATCATCACTTGACATTATGATTGTAATATAGTACTTTAGTTCCTACCTAGGTGTAGCTTGAGATTCATAATACTTATCCCTATATGTGGATATATTTTTGCCACATCCTTCAATTTTACCACTGCTTGGTTGCTTTATGAATGAAAATAATGACCATCAGTCACCTCATGTTATTTTTAGACCTAGTGTATCACTCTCTAGGAGTATGCATTAAAACGGATGTACACAAAGGTGTACTCAGCAAGCATTGACTATTCTTCTTAGTATCTTTTGAAGTTTAATAACTGTGACTGAAATTTAACTTTTAAAAACAGAATGGCAGTTTTATCATTGTTCTGTGGACTCCTTGGCAAGGTTGTTACTTGGAGCCTGTTTTTCTCATGACATGGCAGTCTCAGAAATCAGGGTTCATTCTTGGTAAGCTTTTATTTATTTTTTTCTATTGTGGTATCATTGTGAAATCACTGTGAAACCTTGGGACAATGTGCAAAAAAGTGAGCAAAAAAGCTGAGTTTCTCGTATGACTGACTGATTGATTAATTGATTGATTGACTGACGGAAAATGATACTAGAAATTAAGAAATTAGCAACATGGAAGACATGTTTTAATTCAAGTCTTTTTCTCCCCTTCAAACTAGAGTCCATATATATTTTCTTTTTTTTTTCTTCTTTTTTCTGCTGTATTTTTGGGAGAGAATATCCCCACGCTACTCTGTCTAGCCTGTTGCTACATAAATCAGGGGGCACTAAAAGTTACTTCACTCTTCACCATGTGTCTTCTGAGTACTGTGATTATGGGTATGTGCCACCATTCCTAGCAGACCATTGAGATTTTTTTAAATGCAATTTTTCTCCCAGGTTTCAATTAAGTTCATTTATTTTTCATTTTCTTTTTTTAAAAAATTTATTTATTTATTTATTTATTTATTTATTTATTTATTTATTTATTGGGGATGTTAACAAACACTTTCTGGCTCAGAAACTCCTGTTCTACTTAGCTTCCCTGTTACTGGGATAAAAAACACTGACCAAAAGCAACTTGAGGTGGGGAGTGGTTTGTTTTGTTTTCTTCTCATCTTAAGCTCCACATGATAACCTATCACTGAAGGAAGCCAAGACAAGAATCTGGAGGCAGGACCTGAAGCAGAGACCCTGGAGGAACACTCCTCTCCCTTTGAGTCAGAGTCTCACTCTGCATCCCAGATCACCTGAATTTCACTATATAGCCCAGGCTTATAAGGAACATGGGGCTAATCCTTCTGCAGTAACTTCCTGAGTGCTGGGATTACAGTTATGAGCCAACACATCCTACACAGCTACATGTCATTCTGAGGTACTAGGAATCAAACCTAGTGACTTACAGTAGGCTATCAGTCTTCGACTGAACCACGTCCCTAATCCTCATCATCTGGATAGATCTCACAAGACCTTAACCTTGCTTTCAGCTGGAAAAATCCTTCTTCTCCTTATTTTCTTACTTAACTGATACATCAAAACTATGAGACTATGCATATTAATGGCTTACCGTGTGATTTTTTTTTATTCAACATCCAGGAACAAACATGGAGATTGTCTTCAAGCACATAGTAAATAATGAAAAGTTTATTTATGTCTGAAGACAAGTACTCTGAACAGAGGCAAAAGTTATGAGCATACTTGGGGTGAAAATTGCACATTTTAAAGTTTAAAGTGTCCTTTACAATGAAAATTAAATTGATGTAAGTAGGTTCATATGTATCAACTATAAAATACAGTTTGTCATGGTTAACATTACATTTAAAGTTTAGACTTCCTATGCTTGCAAGAACAAAAAGAAAATAAAAGCCTATAGTATGTAAACGCATACCTAGTACAGGCTGTATCCTGTTAGCCCACTTTCCACTGTTCCAGAAGTTAAAGACTATTCTCAAACTAACTATTCTTGAAAAATTGCTGTTTCATCAAGATAATAGGTCATAAGACCACCTGCTATTTCTGCTTTTGCAATCAAAGTTACCTTACTCTCCACAAAGAGATGACTAGGACAGCTATAGAACAGATATATTAAAATTACACCCTGCCTACAAATAGACAAAATGTGTGTGATCTTCTTGTTTTTGTTTTTAAGATTCTTGGACTAACAATAGCTAAGAACTTTCTTAGAAAACTCTCTGGTTCTGGCCTGGTTGTATGTAGTATATGTGTATATATGTATGTATGTATGTATGTATGTATGTAAATAACAAGCCTATATCTGACTAAAATTAAACCTTGAGTTGGACTGTTGAATCTCTAGTATCACCAGACCCATAACAATTTAAGAAGACTGAAGATTTCTCAGTTACTTTTCTATTATTGTGATAAAACACCATGGCCACTGCAACTTATAAAAGAAAACCTTTACTTTGTAGCTTATAGTTTCCTAGGGTCAGAGTTTATGACTATGATGGCAGGAACCATAGCAATTGGTAGGAATGGTCTTGGAGAAGTAGCTGAGATCTACAAGCAGGAGGCAAAGATTACTAATGGAGAATGTAGGGAATGACTTGGGATTTTGACACCTCAAAGGTCACCTAGGCAAACCTGCTTCAATAAAGCTATACCTCCTCCAACAAGACCACACGTCTGTCAATGAGACCACTTCTCCTTAGGCTTCACAAACAGTTCCACCTGCCAAGGGCCAAGTATTCAGATCTGTCAGTCAATGTGGCCATTCTCTTCTAAACTGTCATAAGAGATTGTTTTAAAAATTTAAGAGATATAATACTATAACAAAATATGTTCTCCAGAAAGTATTAGTGATAGTATTACAGACTTTCAAGCTGATACAATTGTTAAAATACATCAACACATGCTAACAATTTTAAATAATGCTTTACATTTATATTTTTAAATTTATATTATAGAAATGTTGATATTTTTGCCTTTAATATAAATAGAACAATATCCCATTGTATTATTTTAGTATTTAGAAATAATTTCATTGCAAAATCAACCTTGAGTTACATATATTCTTCATTGGTTCATCACAGTCACATTGTCTAATCTTAAACTCCTTGAATTCTAAATAGTTATATTTCTACTTTCCTATTCAAAGGTCCCATCTTGGTCATAAGACTATTTTGTGACCATTGTAAGCATCTTGAAATAGGAGAGGCCAGATAGTCATAAGGAAGTTTGACCTTTCTTTGTGGTTTTAAAAATAATCTCAAAGTTCCCTCACAACTAAGTGTAATAAAAATATAATTGAGAGAAAGTCCGTGCCTTGTCAGAGAGTACAGAGAGAGAAATGTTAACAACAACAAAAAAAAAACCAATGAATTGGGGTGTGAGGATGCATATCTTCAAGCTTTTGGTTTACGCGGGGACATTGATGTATTAAAACACTCTCAGTGCCAGTCTCCTCCTTCCTGTGGAGGTAATGTGGTCATTTGATTGGTCAGTTTGGAAGATTGGAAGGTGTCAACTTCATGCTTGCCACGCCTCTTCCTTTCCTCTAGGGCGGGAGCTATACAGGAAGTACCTCCTTCTCTGAGAGGATATTGACAGGTACTGGATTCGCTTCTGCGCCATTTTCTTTTGGCTTTTGCCTGTGGCGTAGCTGGTAAGTACGGTTTCGAGGTTTAGGCTTTCTTAGTAGTTCACAGAGATCATCTCTAATTGTTAATAACTGGCTATACAACTAGTTCTGAGTGCTTTCTTAATTAACTGCTTGTCGCCCCCAACCCCAGGGGAAAGGGACCATTTCTGTTGGATTTCCCTCACAGCCCAGTATCTTAGGATGTAGAGTAACTGTGGAAGAAAACTTCTGTTTCAAAGTGAATTGTGATGTGATATCCATTTTATTTGTGTTTGTGGAGACGGCCTGCCTGTTCGGTTCATTGACAGTCCAGGTTAGTTTCGACCTCAAAGCATAGCTTGTGAGCACTGCGGTCCAGGCTGGTCCTGGCACCCACAGCCACAGTTACAAGCAGGAGGTTGTGAGTCAGGTACCAGACTAGGGATTGTTTTCTGTACTGAGTGATTTGTCCAGTGAAACGTGACAGTTTTTTTTATAGAAGCTTACACTGTCTTCTTTAGAGGCAAGTTTGGGAACCTTGGTCTGTAAAAAAGGCTGGTGAGTTTTGAGCAAGTGCATTCTACTAGAGAGTGGAAGATAGCTGTATTAAATGAGCACTAAGCTTTTTCCACTGCTGTGACTGGCCTGGAAGTCTGTAGAAATTAATTT
Organism: Grammomys surdaster; assembly: GCF_004785775.1. Lineage (NCBI taxonomy): Eukaryota > Metazoa > Chordata > Mammalia > Rodentia > Muridae > Grammomys > Grammomys surdaster. The sequence continues at coordinate 11,300,668 of NW_021604791.1, forward strand.
TTTTAAAGTCACTTTGTATGAGACAAAGATGTGATGATAGATTGTTTTTGATATGGAAGCAGTTTAGAATTCAAAGTGTTTTTTTCCCCCCATATCAGGAGAAGTATCTTCCTGAACAGTTTAGTGTCAGGCATAAATATGTGGCATAAAACGTAGACTCAGATTCTGCTTTACTTTCTATCATTTTATTATTCAGTCAAGAGAGAGAATTACAGAAGGACAAGTCTTGGACATACAGAACTTGTATATAGGTTTTAAATTTGCTCCAAGCTCTTTTTTTTTTTTATTGGATGTTTTATTTACATTTCATATGTTGTCCCTTGGCTTTGTATTTGATAATTCTGTGCACTCTTGACAATAATTCTGATTATTGAAAGCCAAACTCCCTTGACCACAGGAGCTGCATAGAGATAACAAATTATGAAGCTGGAATTGTGAAGTCAGTTTTATAAGGAATGAGGACCATTCATGCTAGTACTCAAATTTTCACAGAACGTTGGTTTACTAAAATAGTTTAAACTTTGTTCTTCAGTATTAATTTACAGCAGTGGAGGAACATAAACAGTAGGCATGTGAGCCAGAGGAAAACTTCTTCAGGAAGAAAATAAAAGCTTTACTAGCAGTGACCTAGAAATGAGATTTGATGTACATACATTTAAGAGGGAAATAGCTTCAGGAGGGATCCCGAGGAGTGCAGTAGTGTTAGGAAGGGGTGCTGCTCAGTGGATACTTGGTTGAGACAGAAGATTAATACCAAATCAGCATGTGTTGGAGGTATTTATGTAAAAAAAATTTCAAGAGCTCCATCTAAGGAAATGTTAAAAAAATGCTTACATATATTTCATGATCATTTTACTACAGAGGTAAATATGGTAAAGACTGGGAAACTAGAAAGAGGTCCATGAGATTATATATTTATATAATATAATATAATATAATATAATATAATATAATATAATATAATATAATATAATATAAAAGATGCTTTAACAGAGAGGACAAGGGGAGTAGTAAAACAAAAGAAATGAAAGCAGAAGCAGAATTGGGATACTGAGGGTGAACAAAGGGTACAGAGGTGGGGAAGGGGCAGGAGGAGGATGGAATGGGCCACACGAACCAAAACTAAGTTTGTCTTAAAATTCCATAAGGAATTCTGATGTTTTGTAAGCTAATAGAAAACTAAAAGTACAAAGGAACGTCTTAGCAGATCTGTGAGTATATGAACTATTCATGATTTTTCAAGGTATATAGCTACTATGGCGTTTGAGTGTAACTGTATTTTGTCTTTTGAATAAATGTTTTTATAGTATTAACATAAAACTTAGCTAGATAAACTATATTTTTTTTATTTAAAATTTTTAAAAATTCTGCTTTCATACTTTACATCCCAACCTCAGTTTCTTCTCCGTCCACTCTTCCCAGCCACCCCTCCCCCACTTCCCCTCGCCCCCAGATGCACTCCTTTATTCACGTCAGAAAAGGAAGAAAAGTAAAAGAAAAAGAAAAAGAGCAGGCCTCTGAGGGATATCAACTGAACATGGCATAGCGAGTTACAATAAGACTAGGCACAAACCCTCATAGCAAGACAACCAAGTAGGAGGAAAGGGTCCTAAGAGTGGGCAAAAGAGTCAAAGATCCCTCATTCCTGGTGTTAGGAGTCTCAGAAGAACACCAAGCTACACAAACATAGCATATATGCAGAGGACTTGGTACATATCTGTGCAGGCTGAGTGGTTGTCACTTCAGTTTCTGTGAGCCCTTATGAGCCCTGCTTAGTTGATTCTGTGCTCTGTAGGCTGTGTTTTCCTGGTGTCTGTAACCCTTCTGGCTCCTAGAATCCTCCCTCCCCTTCTTCTCTGGGATTCCTCTGGCTCCACCTAGTGTTTGGCTCTGCATCTGCTCACATCAGTTAGATGATGCCTCTCCTGACAGTTGGGCTAAGCACTGATCTATGTGTATAGCGAAATATCATTAGGAATAATTTCATTGATTTTTGTTGCCAGTAACGTTTGATTCTGTCCTGAGTCTCTAGATCTTAAGCCTCTGGTTCCTGACTATCCAGGCAGTGTCAGGCATGGGGTCTCTCTTATGGTATGGGTCTCAAATTGGACCAGTAATTGGTTGGCCAGTTCCACAAGTTCTCAGCCATCATGAATTACCCCAACACATCTTGCAGGTAGGACAGATTATAGGTCAAAGGTGTTTGGATACACTGTATTGAAAGAAGGCAGGATGTCGTATAAGTTAAATGTTAGACAGGCCAGTCATGTAGCTTGAGGACAAGGTTTCTCTTGCAATTATTAATTCCAGGGAGGCGCATTTGCATGAGAGGGTGGAGGGATGGTATGTGATGGTATCCTTGAGGTAAACTCAAAATGAAGCCATCTTTATTTTAGTAGTAGAGCAATCCAGACATTAAGAATATAGATAGGAGTATCTTACCAAAGAGATCCAGTTAAGAAAATAAAAAAGCACAGAAGGCAAATATTCATTTGTAACAAAGTAGCATTAATTTGTGTGATGGAGAAGAGATAAATAGACTAAGTAGTTGAAATGTGCAGAAATGCAGAGTGAACCCAGGGCCTAGGTTGTGCTAGGCAAGGGCCCTGCTACGATTACTACATCCGTAGTCCTCAGTTTCTTAAATATTCTGCGCTTAAAAAGTTAAGAAGTGTAGATGAAAGCTAGAAAGAAGTGAAACTTAGAGACATAATCCTGGCTTTTACAGAAAGAAGTATGTAGTGGTAAAGAGTGATGCTGAGGGTGTGAACAATTGACAGTGCCTGAAGGGACACATGAAAGAGAAAGTCATTCTCCCTGGACACCTAGGGGAGCAGGCTTCAGAAGCATCAATTACAGCACCCGTGAAGGAATCTACTCAGAGTCGTTTTGCAGCTTAAACTAAGGCCTTTCCTCAGATGCACACTTCACCAGTGCAGGGAGTCTCCAGTCAGCAGAAAGACACTTGGTTGAAAGTGCCTGACTGCTAGAGAGAGGCTGTTTTATTTAAAAAGTATACTTCCATTAGCACCCAAACAACTAGGAAGAAATGAAGAAATTTTGAAAATGAATTGTAAGAACGAAATGTACTTTGGCCCAAATGTGGTGATTTGATGATAAACTTTTAAAACTTTTTTGAAAGACAGGATAGATCAGATTTCATCCATACTAGACACAGCACAGTGAATCCATTTCCATCTTAGATATAATGAACATATAACAGAAAACTTAGCACACTGATAGAAGTGCCCTGGACTGTAGGACGGACGTATAAACTGGCCTGCATCCAGTTGAGGCTCGGAACAAAAGTACTTTTATGTTCTTCTTCTGTAGTCACCATTTATCTTTGGTTTCTAATTTTTGTAGAATGCTGTTTTATGATTGAGGAATGTCTATATTTAAACTCAATAGGTGGGGAGATAGTTCTATATTTACATATTATTTTGTTGGTCTTTATCCATGAATCTAAGTGTTTCAAACCCTAAAGTGCTTTAAAAATGTATACCTTTGTAAATCTTCTCTTCATGTCTCTACCCATCCCCATCCATTTAGTAACCCCTGCCCCCCCCTTTTAAAAAAAAATGAAAACTTAGAACAATTAAATGCCTGACGCTGTCCTATATACACTGGTCAGTGTTAACTCATTATGACTTATTACTTCAACCTTCTGCAGTAAGACTTCTTAGTTAGGGTTTCCCTTGCTGTAAAAAGACAGCATCACCAAAGTAACTCTTATAATGGACAACATTTAATTGGGGCTGGCTTACAGGTTCAGAGGTTCAGTCCATTATCATGAAGGTGGGAACAAGGCAGCATGCAGGCAGGCATGGTGCTGGAGAAGGAGCTGAGAGTTCTACATCTTGTTCTGAAGGCAAACAGGAAAAGACGGGCTCACTGGCAGCTAGGAAAGAGGGTCTCAAATCCCACCCCACAGTGATACACTTCCTCTAACAAGGTCACTCCTACTCCAACAAGGCCACACCTCCTAATAGTGCCACTCCCTGGGCCATGCATTTCAAATCTCCATTGCTTCTTTTAGTTATTTTAAATATAGGCTTAGCATTTAATTTGCAAGTGACAGAAACAGACCTAAGCAGTCTGAGTTCCTAAGTTAAAACTAGGTCAAGTGCCCAGGAGGTTCTTCTTTCCCAGTCATGTTTGTAAACACAAATGCACACGAATATGAACATGTATTCATAACTTTTCATTTTTACATAAGTAATTTATCTTTTACACTAGTGTGTGCCTTTTGGGGAAAGTTTACATATTATGAAAATATATTCATTTTTGTGTAGCAGTCATTCGAAGCTTTTTTTTTTTAACAGTTATATAGTAATACTTTCTTGTGTGAATATATTTTGGTGCATTTGAATAGTTTCCTTTTGATAAATACCTGACTTGATGGTTCCATTTCTTGAATATGCTTTGGTTAACTCTTCACCATGTACAGATAATTAATTGATGTACATGAAGCAATATAATGGAAAGCATCAGGGATTGAGTAATCATACACAGGTTCAATGGTTAACTCTATAAGCAGGGAGCAGAGGATATATGCTGTAGAAATGAATAATTCAGGTTACACACAAAAAAATTAAACGTTGCCATGGACAGTGTGAGATTAGTACAGTTTTTAAATAGGAAAGGAAAAGAACAAAAAATGCTTTTAAGAAAATAAGTCGATGGTAAATTGAATATGGGGAAATGGAAGTCAGGAAGACCAATTAGGGAAATACAGGAATAATACAAACAACAAATGACGAGAGCATCTAATGTAATTTTGCTTTTTAGAGCAGAGAATTCAAAGGAATACAATCTTTATAGAGATAATTTATGAGTAGAGGGAATGAGGTAATTTAGAAATAACTTCCTGGTTAGAGAAACAAATACAAATTTGGAAGGAAAATGGGAAAATTAATCTTAATGTTAATTTGTCTATAGGCCAGGACAATGAGTATATTTGGAACAGAGTTTTTTAGATAGTGAACCAACGGTGCTGAGTTGTGGACCACAAGGTAAACTTTTAGAGTTCATCAAATTCATAGTCATGAGAGTGAGGATGGTCTTTAAGTTATAAGGCCAAAGCTGATAGAGTTTGGAGAAAAAGCATACCGTGTGTTAAGACAAATGAAAGATCGAAAGAACATGGGGCACAATTAAGGAAGCTGACATAATAGTGTTATAAAATGAGTATGCTTATCAGTATTAATTTTTATGTGAGTTAAGAGAAAATGAAGTCTAGGAAATCTATTAAACTGGACTGTAGTGCTCCCAGAGTGTGTACTGGAGATACCTGAGCTATAATGCGAATATCCACTTTTAAGTCGGTCACATCTTATCCATTATCTTGTCAGGTGCTATGGGACTGAGTCTTCTTAATTTGAGAAGTGGAGGTGACAATGAGAGAGCTGTGCTGAGTGGATCTCCACAGGGGTTGTTTGAGGGGTACCTGGTAGTATATGGACTAAGAGTGTCCTTGTATCTCCTGATCCTGCTGGGAACCACCAGCTGCTGCTGTTTCTTAGCAGAAGCCTGTTATCTGTTGAATAGGGATAAATTAAGGTCACTTAAAAAGCTAATGCTCAGAAGCTCATATGATGAGTATTCTGTTACAGAGAGAGTACAGCTGACCCAGTGGTATAGTATTGGAGATTTTTATGTTGAGAAAACTGAGGAAAAGAACTTGTGACTTGATGGTTCCTTCCCTCCCCCCTTCCGTCCCTCCCTCTCTCCCCTTGCCCCCTCCTTGCTCCATTGCTCACTTTCCCTCTCCCCTCCTCTTCTCCCTCTTTCCCCCGTGTGTGTGTGTGTGTGTGCGCGCGCGTGCGTGTGCGCATGTATGTGTATATGCATATGTGCACACGCACATATACGCATACGGACGTCTGTTTTCTGACTGTCTGTGTGTAACGATGTGAAACAAGGGTGATAACCAGAGAGAAGAGTTTCAGAACCTTAATTTTAAAATATAGCTAACAATTCATGACAAGGCCTACAGCCTAAGTGACCTGTATTCCCAGACAGTTGCCCCTGTCTTGACCCTGTTTGTTTCTGGTTCAGTTGTCTATGCCCCTGAGGTGAAGCAAAAATAGAGGACAATTGGGAAGCCAGCCATGGACTATAAAATAAGCCTTCAATTGTCATTTTAATGGGTCTACCATTTACCATGATTTAATTTCCTTATCCCCAAGAATATATCTTGTATTATAAGTTCACAAGGTGACACATCATCCAGAAAACTATTTATTTTCCCTATCTTCTTCACACAAAGACTAAGATTATTCTTGCAACAGTAATCAAGATCTTCTGTCTTGGGTTTGCGAAGAAATTGCATTCATCTGTAGTTGAAAGAGAAAATTGAAATTCTGCTACAGATGATAAAGCACATTCTCCTCCTCTTTCAATTTCGTCTGTTCATATCAGCCAAACTGCATTAATAAAAGCCAAGGATGCCTGTTGCTAGTCATGGCAAAATTGACAACATTCGGTCACCTCAAATGATCTGAGGTATGAGGAGGTTTACTCCTTTTGTGGAACCCTATGCTTTTAGGTTGCTTTCTCTTGCTCCCCTTTTCTTTAATAAATTTATGTTTTTGAGTGCTAGGTGATATGAAACAAACCAGTGAAATAGCCTCTAGACAATTTTACCACTAGCTTTTATAGCTGAGCAGCTGTGAATCTCCCAAAAAAAAAAATGATCTCAAGTATGATCGGCCTTCCTATCTGCTTACTGTAGCCATTCAGTAAGTATTACTGATGATTGTTCTAGGAAACAGTCCAATAGGCTTATTAGGATGAATCACTGTAGCCTTAATGATTTATTGCATATATCTACTATGTTAACCATGAAATGACTGCTGTGTACACTTCCTCATAGTATAGCCATCATAGTAATAAAAAGCATCCAAAAAATGAAGTAGGCAGGTGGTTTGGAGATAAAATTCTATAAATGAAAAAATATATACTAAACTTTCCTTTTTCTCATAGGATTGTTTCTTGTAGCCATGCCAATTGGGAAACCACAGTCAAATTTAAAGAGAGGAAAGGCTAAGAACAAGGACAATTTTATATTCATGGGTACTTATCAATAAGTCTTTTTAGTCAGACCTATAACAGGAAGTCAATGGCACATGTCTCGGCAAAATGTGTTTAAATCTGCTGTTGTGGCATACTTATCTAGAGGTCTTATTGCAGTTTCTCTTTCCTCTAAATTTATTCTTATAAGGAGATGAAATTAATTGTCTCTGAGTTTTAATTGGTACTGATGGTGATGTTGGGAAAAAAGGCTTTGAAAACAGCTCTATTTCAAGTTGAAATGTAATTATATTCTAGCTAAGTGTATTTTAATTAATAGTGTTTCCTTTATTGAGATCAGAATTTCATATAGCCTGAAGCTTATATAATGTGGGGAACCTTAAAATATGTAATATAAATATATATTTGCATAGATTTGTGTCAAGATGTCAAATAAAATGCAGAAACATAATTTATTAATATCTATAATCCTTTATTTGTATGCTTGTTTAAATGTCATTCAACATATTTTGAGCCTGTTCATTCTTTACCCCAAACTCCTTCTATAAATTCCTCACCTTCATTGCCCACCTAACTTCATGTTTTCACTCTCCAATCAAACAGCAACCAAGAGTTCAGTTTCTATTGTCTGTCTTCTCCTGGGTGTGTAATCAATCTACTAAGTGTCTTTCTATCAGAGTGTCATTCTCTCTTACACAGCAGCAATCTGATGACATTAGATCCTTCTCTAATGGTGGGGCTTTGTGTCCAGCCTCTTTTCTCTATCCTAGGATTTTGACTGGCTTGAGTTTTTCAGGTCACGTGCATGCTATCACAGTTTGTGTGCATTCCTGTGCACATATTTTATGTCAGAAAAATACTGTTTCCTTGAAAACATTCACTAACTCTTGTTCTTAAGATCTCCCAATGCCCTCTTCTACATATATCTCTTGAGTCTTGAGGGGAGTGTTGTTATATAGAGATTCCCGTTTAGACCTGAAAGTCTCTAATTTTCTGCATGTTGCTAGGTCGTGGGTTTCTCTGTTGCTGTTTACTAATAGGAGCTTTTCTGATGACAGTTAAGCAGTGCTCTGTTGTACAGGTGTAGCATAAACCCTTAGGTGTCATTCTATTACTATGTTCTTTTAACAGAATAATCATAGTAGGTTTTCCCCTAGGGCCCATGACCTAGCCTCAAGTTTTCGGGTTCACTGACAGTGATAAGCATGTGTTTCATCTCATGGAGAAGGCCTTATATTTAAAAAGTTGGTTATTTCAGTAATGTTCGTACCCCAATTGTGCCATTGCACCGATTTTAGATTGCAACATTCATAGCTGGGTCACACAGGATTATTTCTCTTTTGAGATATCATATAGAGCACCCCTCCCAGCCCTGTGAATCCTAGCCTGTAGAGCTAAAGCTTCCAGTTGAGTATCAGCTAGATTTCTCCATGCTTTCTGACATAGTATCTTAAGAAATAGGGTCTTACTGTCAAGTTTTGGAGGGTAACTGATAGCTTTGGCATACACTGTAGTTTGGGGATAGTTGCTTCAGTCCTGTCTTGATCAATTAGTCATATCCCATATTATTAGCTAAATTATACTTGATTCTTTTATCTGTAGGGGAAAGTGAACTCTAACTTTTATTTTGTTCTATAATAATAGCTGTGCCTCTGAACTATAATCCTCTGCCACAGGTTCTAACATGCTGGGATTATAGGCAAGTGATATTGTAATTGACTTTATTTTTACTTTAAAAAGCAAATTTTCTAGCATTTTTCTTGAGTTGTACACCTTTCTTTTGCATTACCACTCCTGTTTTTGAAATTCTACATCTTTGACTTTATTAAAAGTTTCTTGCTCAGATTTCTTCTTGTCCTAATGGAGGCTCTAGCAGACTTCAGCCTTCTGAGATTTCATTTCATTCCACCATCCATGCTGAAGCTACCACAGGAGCCAATCTTGCTTGGCTCTGCTCTTACTATTCTGAAGTGACGGAACATATTAACAAAGTATTTGATAATTTAATCACTGATTTAGAACTCAATTCAGGCTTCAGTGCATGTTTTCCAGTATGTTGTTGTTGTTGCTGTTTCTTTCCTGGTCTTGTACCTGGATCTAGGTGAAGGATAAAGAAATTTGAAGGAGAAAGTTCTGTTCTTAGAGTTCCCAAACTAGTACAAGTAAATATTTATAACATGAAAAGTTCTACAACAAAGTATAAACAAAGGGTTGTATAAAAGGAGAGTGATTCAGCTGGCTAGAATAGTGGAGATTACCTGTCTTATTATTTTTTTCAAAACATTTTTTAGGAAACTTCCTATAAAAGGAATTTTATAACCAGTGAATATGGAAACTCATAGCCTATATTCCTTTTAAGGGATCCTCATTATGTTCCTACCAAGTTAAATAGCTAATACCACCTTCACCCAGGAATGCTATTTAACTATGTAGATGTTGCCTCGCTTTGGTTTGATCTTGAAAATGTTTTTTTACAGCAGCAAAGCAGTCCAGTAATGGTTGTGTTGTAAAGACACATTGCAAACTTGTTTTATGAATATATAGGGTTACTTTAATGTTTTATCTGTATAAGGAATCTTTTGCTTCTTTTATTTAATTGGATGCTTATGTGAGGTCAAAAACTAATTTGGAAATAGTCAAATATTTAGAAGATCACATTTCTAAATACCCAAAGCTGGTGGCAGCTCCCCACAGGAGACAATAATCTATGTTTGCATGTGCTTCAGTTTCTGCATTGCAGCCAAATCAATAAATATCTCTTGGTTAAATGTGTTACAGATTGTGCAGTTAATATCAGGAAGATATAGGAAGAGTCAGAAATGTGCAGACTGTTGTACTTGACTTCTCTGGGGAAAGAGAATCGCTCCCTTTGGTCTTGGTATTGATATGTTAAGTTGCTGTTTGTTAGAACCTTGTGGGTTTTACTCAGTCTTGGTTCTTTCAATTCAGTTTTCCCCAGATAGACATTTAATGATAGCTAAAAGTACATTTAACTGAAAAGGGCAAGAGAGTAAGGAAAAGAATGTATATAAGGTGTCCTTTTACACACAGTGGTAACAGAAGAAATATACTTACATAGAAGACCCACTTTTTCTTTACTGTATCACAATAGCATGCTTGCAGTTTGAGTTATTAGTAATTAATAATTTGAGTTATTAATAATTTGAGTTATTAATAATTTGAGTAATTAATAATTTGAGTTATTTTAGCACATTGGTTATAATAGTGCTCAGCTTGCAGGAGCAGCCTCCTTGAAAAGTCTGTAGTCTTCAGTCCGTGCTGCATATCTGTCCTTTGCCAGTGATACTGGCTGAAAGAAAAGGTAAGGAGGCAAGACTGGGTTAAAGGCTGAACGGACTAACCGCTACAGTATTGCACTGTATTCCATGTCAGCTCTGTATCTCAAAGAGACACTAAATGGACTCTATGATTGTATTTTTGGCCAGGACTAAAGTCAGCCAGGACATTAAGACTTTAGTCATCTGTGATATAGAAGTGTTTTTTATTCACCTGATTATTTATTATTAAAAGAACAGTATATTCAGGTGACTTAGTATCTTCCCCTAGGTTCCCAATTGGTTCTGTGATCCTTCTTTTTTAGTCCTCTCTTCTAAACTAAAATAAATGGAGATCTTAAACCATCTTTTAGTCAAATGATGGTTCTGTTTTTTCTGTAAACTTGCCTTATAGTCATTTTGTTACCATCGGTATGTTGACATCTTCCTAGGTCCTCTACCTGACCTGAATCTTTCTTTAGCTTGATCTTCAGACTCTTTTTCAGTTATCTATCTACATATAAATTCAAGTTCTTGGTTATTACTACCAAACGTTTCCCTACAGTGTTCTGTTGTATTAACTGCTAACATTTAACTATCTAAATTAAAATCAGTCAATCAGTCAATCAGTCAACAGACAAAGTGTCATGACACACATTGTCATTCTTGGTCTCATGGCCCACATGAGAAAATGTTAGTCTGCAACTTTACGTATTTATCTGGAGTCTGACCACTCTTCTGTTTTCAACAGGACACTCTTAGTTTGTTCAAGTGTCAGCTTGTCATGCTTCACTGATTATCCTGGTAAAAGTAGCAGTCATCTTGTCTTTTTCTTTTCATCTGTTGGCTATATCTAACATCTAGGATCCTTGAGAAGAGACACTATCAGATTGTCTTCGTTTTCTTTTTTTATATAATAGAAACCTAAAATGCCCCAGCATAGGAACCATACACAGAGGCATGTGGAGATAGTGAAGAAGTGAATGAACAAACCATCATTTATAATATTGAGGACCATGCTTAATGCAGCATCTTTTGTGTTGGACTGGGCATTAGGAGTATGATCAGAGTCGTTTACTATAATTGTCAGCCATGTGGCCAGATCTTGCATTTAGCAGTTAATCTCTCATTGAACAGAAGCCAAATTTTTGGAATTACAAAAATATGGCAAATACTGAGGAAGGCTTGGACTTAGTTTTATGCTCTAATATACCACAGTGACATAAATCTTCAATAGTTATTACAGATTCTACTTTCTGAGTGATTATGGCTAATTCTGTTACTCCTCTATCTGGGCTCACTGGCAGAGAGGTGTTGGATACTTAGGGAACCTCTCTACTGTCTGTGGTACTGATATTTCATTTTTTGCTAACATCATTTCTTTATAAAGATAATACAGTCTAAATTAGTCAGAAAACATTGAGTAATATAGAAAGAAACAGAAAATAATTATTAGAAAGAAATGACCATTGTTAACATTTTATATATGTCGTATTTATTTCACTTTCAAGATGCATGCCAAAATGGTTGAAATAATATAACTGGACTGTAAACACCAGGGCTGGCAGAGTAATGATTCACATGAGGCAAGAAAGAAATCTGAGCCGGGCAGTGGCACACGCCTTTAATCCCAGCACTTGGGAGGCAGAGGCAGGCGGATTTCTGAGTTTGAGGCCAGCCTGGTCTACAGAGTGAGCTCCAGGACAGCCAGGGCTACACAGAGAAACCCTGTCTCGAAAAACAAAAAACAAAAAAAAAAAAAAAAAGAAAGAGAAATCTGGTTGAACACATCTTAGTATCAGGTGTTGGTTCAAACTTCTAGAATCTGACAACAGACAGTTTATTTTAGGCATATTTAAGTACAGTACAATTTTGGGAAAAGTTTTTTTTGGTAACAATTATCTTAATCCCATGAACACAATAGAACTTAAATGTATGACTATATCAAAACTCTTTTGCATAGTGCCTGTGACCTCTTGCATAATGATGGGTTCTATAGCCTAGGGGAGGATCTGGTATAATACAGATAGCTTAGAGTACACTAAGCTATAATAATCCAGTAAGTTTAGTTTCTAATGACTGTGAAGCAGCACTCAGGATCATGGTCTAGAGAGTCTGCTTTATGCATAATAGTCTGGGAGATTAAAGTGTGTCCTACCCTATAGCTAGCACGGGTCACCAGGTTATTAACTACATCCACTCCCAGCCTTCTGGGCAGAAAACAGGCATGTATCTCTTTCATTGAAGATAGAAGCCTGTGTGTTTATATTCCTGGTTTTCCTAGTCCTTATCTGTGCACCCAAGGACCTCATGCCCTCTACAAACAGTTATAAACACTGTTTGTTTTAGAGGTCTTTGCTCTTGGCTTAAATAAGCTTAATAAAATAGCTGGCAGCATTTAACTTTCTCATCACATGAGCCATAGGCATTGCTTTTATGGGAAATTCCAAACTGTATTCTATTCCCATTACCATTACATGGTGCTTGATGTATATGACACTTGTCTTCTTTCCATATTTTGCAGCCATATAATGCTTGTGAAATAATGGCTCGGGAGTCTTGTATACCTTGCTATCCAGTTCGTGATATGTTAATAAGACGAAGCAGCGAGGCATTGGAAAATGTTATTTGGGGAATTAAGTCAATAGTTGGAACAAGTGAATATCCTAGAACGGTAGAATGAACAGTGCTGTGGCATCATATGTAGTAGTCAGAGGAAGAGTTGCATTCTAGCGCTGCTTGTGACACAACCTAAGCTTTAAGGAAACTGACATATACAAAGTAGAACCTATGTAGAGCTCCAAAGGAGAGACTACAATTTCTAGTGAGAGGGAACAGAACTTATATGACTAGTGAAAAAGGGAAAGGGGGCTGTTTATCATGATGGTCTATCTAGCTGTACCAAGCAGTTATTCCTTGATTTATTTAATGTAACAGGATCATTATAAGAATGATAGAAAGTACAGAAAATGGCTGCTATGATTATCCTTCTGTTTTCATTTAGTTTTGTTTTGGGTTTTTTTTTTGTTCTTTTGTTATTGTTTTTGTTGTTTCAAGACAAGGGCTCACTATGGTAGCTCTGCAGTGAAACCAAGCTGGTCTTGAACTCACAGAAGTCTCTGCTTCCCAAGTGGTGAAATTAAAGTTGTGTACCATTATGTCCAGATGCTGCTGAAATACCCTTGGTACTTATTTTATGGTATTCAGGGATGTGAGGATAGGGGAGGAGGAAGAGGAACACTTGGAATTGGATAAAATACAAATATGAGCCTAGTAGAAAAGCAATATCGATGTAATATGAAGTGGTTAAGAAAAATTCTATCAGTCTCCCCATCTTTGCTGTTATCTGAAGTGCTGTGTATACTTCTATGAGTAGAAGACAAATATTTGTAATGAATGTCCAAATTTTAAGCTGGTGTGAACAGAATAGAAATTCAAAAGGCCAAGATTCAAACATGACTTACTTTCCTTAGGAATTCACTTAAGTCTTAGTAGAACGTAGGTGCACTGTCAAGATACAAATGTCTCAGTGGAATTCCCTGAGCTCCTGTGGTAAGTACTAAGGGGCACCACGTTGTTCTTCCTATTGTGCCTCTAATGCTCAGAACACAGCATGGGAAGTATTGCTTATCAGTAAAGTTTGGATTGTCACTGTGAAATGTTGTTTTCCAGATGTTTGAATCACTAAAAGTAGTGTCAGCACAGCAAGCATGCATGCCATTTGGGCCATCTACATCTTCAGCAGGGGCTGGCAGCCTACTGTTCTGTTTCTGATTAATGGTTCTGAATAGGAATGACACATTTCTAGGAAACGACAGAGGAATCTTTGGCCTGGCCACCTTTCTCCTTTGTTTTTATTCTCCTGCCTGTCTGTATGAGGCCTACAGAGGCTAATAACTAATTGCATACGGGAACTAGGGAAGTCTGGTAAGAGCTTCTTGTGTTTAGATTAAATCACTATGACTTGATAGTCACACATCAACATGGGACGTTTTCTTTTATGTGTGGTTCTTTGTCCATGATAATTGCAGATTCTTATAAAACTTAAATATTGATTGGTAGGCAGGGTTCATATGAAGGATATGAGGCAACTTTTTTTTCCATTTTTTTTGTAGATCCAAATCCACTGGGACTAGAAGAAAATTCTGCCTCTTAAGTCTGCAGTCTTTTTTTTTTTCCTGTGTATGCCCCTAGGCTAGGAAGACACAATGAAGAATCCCCAAAAAAATTGTGTCGCATGCTTAAAATCCTTCCCAGAAAGCCAAGCAAACAAATGGATTTGGAAGAAGCCCTGAGATCAGTTCCCTTCTTCCCTCACTTCCTACATCTTTCCCCTCCTTTTTCCAGTTTTCTTTTTTTACTAAGCCCTTCTCAATGTGAAGCACACATAATTCCTTTTATTAGAATTGTGGTGCTAATTGAAAAAAAGAAGAGGTTTGGGCTTCATGTTGTTTGGAAGACTTCTTCCAGGAGTATAAAATCCTCATCTGTGAACTTTTCCCAAAATTAACCGTTCTTTCCCATAGGCAGACTCCTTGCAAGCAAGATTTTTTTAACAAGTATTGTTGGTCTGTGTGGAGCTTTTCCTCACACTGAATTTTTGGTTTCTTATTTTACTATCTGAAAGACTTAAGGTAGATTCTAGGTTCTTGTCTACTCTTGTTTAAGAAATAATTGCATATATAATTGCTTTTGCTTTCTGTAAATTTTTGTTTGAACATATATTACAATATTTAATATTATTTATTTATCTTTATATTGTTTATATTTAGATGGATGTGAGCCACTATGTGGTTGTTGGGAATTGAACTCAGGACCTCAGAGCCATCTTTCCAGCCCCTATATTATGACATTTTAGTTTATTTGTTGTGCTATTCAACAACTAGTTAGTTTTCATAGTTCTTTTTCATTATCATAGAACTCTTTAAAAGCAATCTATTTTTTAACTTAGATAAACATAGATATGTACCTGTTGTATATCTAAGGAAGATTTTAAGGCTGGTTTCTTTTTTATTGTGTTCATAGCTGCATTTGTTCATACTTTTAAAAGTGTTTTCTCATGCTTCTTTTTCACCATGGAATCTGGCATATGAGTCATTTTAAAGCTGATTCCTATAGCTCTCCTTAGGATCACATGAAGTTTAGTGTCTTATGTAGATTTTACCTCTTTATATGTCCACTGGAACAAGTGTCTCGATGTGAGGTATGACGATGGCTTTATAGTTGCCAGTGATTCCCCCCAGTGTCCCTACTTTGCTCCCCTTTTCTTTGAAAATTGTAAGTATGGTTTGTAGACCTCAGAGATGGCATGGCAAAATGCTCAATAGTTGAATCTGTGCATTTATTACAATATGAAGAAGTCTCTTGACCTGGAAACCTACTGTAGAAAAGCCCCATTGAGGGAAACTTTGCACACTGTTCCTTTGGTACTTAGCCAATGATGACATGGAATCCCAGCCCAGACTTCTCTACCATTTCGTTATCTCTCCCTACATTAAGGACTTTCCTTTCTGTTGGAAAAAATTAAACAATGAAATAAATGAGAGAACAATTGTCAAATTATTCTTCATAAATAAACTTTTGCTGATTTTATTGCAGAGCTTGCATTTGTGGAAAGGAAGAATTTTTTTCCATCCTAGTATTTGATAATAAAATGTGGAATCACATTGTTCTGCCTGTATTTACTGGTTTGCTTAATTATTTTATTAGTTAATTTTTTTAAATTAATTAAGTTAGATTAAGTACTTTATTCATTTAGTAAATATTTTAAAAAGTACTGCATATATATATATAAGTCTACAACATAACTATGAAATAGTAGTATATTAAAGCTAGCTATTTGCATTTCACTTGTAACCTGTCAGCTTTTCTTGTAATATTAACACTTTATATGTAAATATTTCCTATTGAGAAGAAAACACTAAAAACTGTAAATTAGCGAAGATGTTATTTAGGTAAACTAAAACATGATCAATATATAAAGTAAATATTAAGTCTAAAATGTAGTTTGGGGAAAATAGGAAGTAAGATCATGTCTTTATAGAATTTAAAAAAAGAAAAAAAAAAGAAAAGAGGAGAGTAATTTACTTCTACTTAGTTATTACTGCCCTTACCTAGAATTCAGTCTTGGATTTGAAATTGACTTTTATGGGGTTTTTGCTTCAAATTTTTTGAATTGAGGTATATCTTACCTTTTTAGCAACATTAAGAGTAATCGGACTTACTTTGTTTCATTTAAAATTACTTCCTTAAATCAGACTGTCATTGTGAATCATGTATTTTAAATGTGTAAGAAATGCAGCCATTTCCCCATTTTAATGTTCTTCACAGGTAATGTGAAAATAGTGCATGATACTGATGGGATATAGGTAGAAAAAGGGCTAATCATGACATCATGTACGCTTCAGGAAAATGACAAGACTCTGCTGTACGGTTCCTCTGTGCTTTGCAGGACACTGTCTTACATGGTACTAATAGTAGTGCATTCCTGGTAGCTATGTGTAATATTATTTGGACTTTCAGAAAACTATATGCTATACTGGGAAAAAGATACCAGAACTAAGTCTTGTTTAAGCCTTAGTATAAAGGAAAGTTGAGACTGTACGCTCCTATCAGAACATTTCTTGATATATTAATGTAAAGTTTAGTGAAACTACAAATTCAGTTATAGTACAGATTCAATGAAAGCCATAAACTTTGTGTTTCAGGGTGATTTATCAGATTTATGTATCTATTGACACAGTTTGTACTGTCACTTAGATATGTTATAGGTAGGGTTGAGAAAATCAATCTTTGTCATCTTTAGTCTTTTTTTTTTTTTTGCCTTTGAGATGTGGCAGGAGTACATGGTAAATAAACCTCCAAGCAAGCTATGAATTCTTTCCCTTTTCCCTTTCACAAAGAATTGGAGCTAAAATTTCAATTACCATGTGAGCTTAGTAGTATAATTTTGGCTTGTGAAATGATATTCCTGTTATCTCAAATAACTAACATGTTCTCATGTTTCAAAGTAAAATCAATTTTGCTTACCATTTAATATGTTGCACCAACCTCCTTTTTCCAACATTGTTCAGTAATTTGTCCAGAATTAGAACAGGAGAGAAATACATAAGAGAAATAGAATCCATGTTAAAGGATGTGCTTAGTTGCTGGTTCCAATTTTTTTTAGTTTTTTTTTTTATATCTCGTTAGATGAACATGTGCATTTTATACATTTGCCTAATTTTAAATCTTCTGTGAATAGTTCTCATTACTGATGGTAAGTGGAAGTAAAGCTTACTTTATTTGAAATGATACTTTCAAGCTAAGTTATGTAAGTGAAATATATTCATTGTGTATGAGAAATTGAGTGTGTAGTGATATGTATCTGAGAAAATTAGCATTTTCATGCTACTGTAGTATTTTCCAATGAGTCTTCTGATGACGAAAGACAAAATGAGTCTACCATGTGTAAACATTAGTCAGGCTTCACCAAACAATACTTCCGACTGATTTGAAATTATTATTAAGAAATGGAGTTGGCAGACTGGCATTGTCCTGTGATCATCAGTTTTTTTCAGTA
This sequence comes from Grammomys surdaster, assembly GCF_004785775.1. NCBI lineage: Eukaryota > Metazoa > Chordata > Mammalia > Rodentia > Muridae > Grammomys > Grammomys surdaster. The sequence continues at coordinate 11,318,539 of NW_021604791.1, forward strand.
GTGACGTTGAAATTAGCAACTCTGTAGTATAAATAATGAGTTGTATGTTAGCATAGATAGTTTTACTATCTAAAATGTTTTAAAATTACATTTATTTATTTGTGCATGCCTGTGGGCACAGTCATGGCTCAGTGGCAGTAAGAGCCTTTGCCCTTGTGTTTTTTGGTGGTCAAACTCAAGTGGTTTGGCTTGGTGACAGGTAGGTGTCTTTACCAGCTGAGGCATCTTGCCTGTCCCCCCTTTTTTGTACTTTGAGGCTTTCAGGATTTGCTTTTAGTGAGATACTATTTGTAATCTAGTGATACCATTTGTATTTAGTGAGATACTACTTGTATCTAGTGAGCTACTTTCTAGTTAGACGTTATTTACAGAGTTGAATGATAAATATATTGTAAATTCAAAGAAATGTATTTCTTGTTCACTGTAGTGATCAAAAGAGTAAGCTTGGAAAATGGGAAATGAAAAGGAATTTGTTCTTATGGAAGGAAGATTAGCAGAGAAGTCTTAGGGTATCAGATTGATAACTAAAGTAGCATGCTATTCCTGAGGGTTGGATCTTTGTTCTTTTAGAGAGTCTGTGCCTTTACTCAGAATCACCAGAAGCACACTAGGGTCCTGGTCAAGACTGAGGAATGATGAAAAGCTTGTTTTAGAAAAATCTAATTTATATCATGTTTATTGTGTGGACTGGAATGGCAAAATTTATCATCTAACCAGTAGAAATGAGCTGACGTTGTCTGGGGCCGCTAATTGTGCAGCGAGTCTGAGCTCTTTCCAAGGACAGATGCAGAAACAATGACATGAGAGACGTGAAGGGTTAAACTGAACCTCAGAAGCCACTGGGTCAAATGAGCAGGCAGTGCTTCTTCTGTTTTAGAAGAAAACGTTAAAATACAGTATTTTCACAGTCTACTGAATTGATGCTCTTGTTTAGTATCCGTTTTGCTCTGTGACATATCTAAAATATTTGCAATACCCCAGAGGATTTAAAAAAAAATAGCAGAGTAACATTAAAAGAATGGATACTGAATGATGACAAATTCTTTGTGTGGAAGTTCTGAAGTATACCAGTTGTATAGAGGTAACATGTACTTTAGGTGAATTATGCAGCCTTAGTACCCAGCCATAGATCTGGAAGCAGAGGGGTGCTAGGAAGTATTTTCAGTATGTAACACTGGAAAGCATAAATGTGCTTGTAATTTTCGGAGGACACTTAGGAGACCTGTTTGATAACAGCAAACATGTCAAGAACAATACACACATACACAAACACACACACACACACACACACATTTAAACAGCATTATGGTTATACATATTTAATAATCAAACACAACAGAAGAAAGTCTGTGTTAGAGTCGTATGTCATTGTTGCAAATAATGCATGTTTATAAGCACGTTAATATTTAGAGAACTTTCCAGAAAATACTAGTCTGCAGACACTGGGACAAGTTTAGATTTTTTAAAGTATTAGGATATAGATATAGCTTAATTAGAATACTTCCCTATCGTGCCCAGTGCTCCGGGTAGAAACCTGAATGAGGCGGCTCACGTCTGTAATTCCTGTATTTGGAGTGTGCAAGCAGGCTAGTCAGATGATCTTGATCATCCTTTGATACATGGTGAGATCAAGGCCTATGTGGGCAGTCTGATTCTCTTTCAGATTTGCACTTAGATGCTGATGGGTAATTTTCACGAACCAATAATACTATGCTTTCAAAATTTATCAGAGTCTATATAAAACATAACTATTAAACATGAAGTTGATTTTCAATATAATGACTGTGCGAGCATGCCTTCTGCTTTTGGAGAAACAGCAATTAGACTCAACGACTGAATCAACAGGGTGGACTGGTAGTTACCACAATGAGATACGTGATGGTTTGAATGAGAATGGCCCTCATAAGGTTGATTCATGTATTTGAATATTCAGTTCTCAGTTGATGGACAGTTTAGGAAGGATCAGGAGGTATGGCCTTGTTGGAAGGGGTGTGTTACCTGGGGTGAGCTTTGAAGATTAAAAAGCCCATAGTCTCTGTCTCCCTGTCTCCATCTTGTGGATCAGTGGTCAGCTCTCAGGCATTCTTCCAGTGCCAGGCTTGCTGGCCTGCTGCATGCTCCCCACTGTGATGGAAATGGACTAACCTGGACCTGTAAGCAAGCCCCCAATTCAGTGCTTTGTTTTACTTATTTTTTCTTTTGTGGATTTTATATTTATTTTTATTAATTTATTCTCTCATATATTACACTCTGACCACAGTTTCCTCTCCCTCCCACCTTCTCCATCCCTCCTACCACTTCCCTCCCCACCGCATCTTCACCTTCTCCATTTCCTTTCAGAAAAGCACAGGCCACCCAGGAATATCAACCAAACCTAGCATATCAAGTTGCAACAAGATTAGATACCTCCCTTCGTGTTAAGGCTGGACAAAGAAACCCAGTAGGAGAACAGGGCCCAAAAAACAGACAAAGGGATCTGAAACAGCCCCCTCCCACCTTTAGGAGTCCCACAGAAACACCCAGCTACAGTACTATAACATGTATACAGAGGGCTTAGGTCAGATCATGCATGCTCCTTGACTGTCGGTTCAGTATCAGTGAGCTTCATGAGTCTAGGTCTTTTATTCTGTGTGCTTTCTTGTGGTGTCTTTGACCCCTCTGTGTCCTACAATCCTCCTTTCCTTTCACCAGGATTTTCTGAACTCTGCCTAATGTTTGACTGTAGGTTTCTGCATCTGTTTCTGTCATTCCTGGATGTAGCCCCTGTGATGACAGGTTAGGCACCAGCCTGTGAGTGCAGTAGAATATCATTAGACGTTGTTTCATTGACTCTCCACTACCTCCATTCGTCTTTGATTCTATCCTGTGTCTCTAAAGATTACTGGTTTTGGTTTCAGAGCCTCCAGGCAGGGATGGGCTCCCTCCTATGGCATGGGTCTCAAGTTGGAGCAGTCATTGGTTAGCCACTCCCACAATTTCTGTGCCACCTTGCAGTACTTTCTTTTATACAGGGCCTTGATTGGTGTCTCTTCACAGCATGAGCAAAGTAACTTAAGTACTGAGTAGACATAGATCTCAGCTTTTTTGTTGTTGTTGTATTTTTTGTTGTTGTTGTTTTGTTTTGTTTTGTTTTATTGCAGTAAATGTTACAACTGAAAAATTTAGTCGTAGTAAAGTTTATATGGGTGAAAATTTTCTCATTCATTCTTTGGGGATTTTTTTTTTCTATTTTCAATGAAAATATCTCTTTGGGAGATCCTCCCAGTTAAATTTGTATTACTCAGAAAAAAATCAAATATACAGTGGATTTTGGCTTTATGTTTTAAATTAGCCACTTCAACTAATTTTCAATAATTTGGAACAACTTCATGACTTTTTAATCAAAAAGGGAGGTGTCTATCTGTGTATTCTCTCATCTGAACTGATAAGTAGGACAGTATGTTATCTGGCAGCAAGCAGATTTTTGTCTTTGGCAGCTGTCTTGTTCTAGCTTTTGCCATTGTACATCAAATTGAATATCATAGTCACTTGATTAATAGAATTTAGCTAAATTCAATAGAGAACAAGATAATACATTTAGTAAAGTGACAATAGAATTCAGTAAACTCTTACCGTATTCCTGTTTTCTACTTCACTAACACAAAGCCTGCTGAGTGGAGGACTCACTGACTCTCTCACTTTACTGATGTGTGAGAAATTAGGATCAGGAAACTTCCAAGGTACACAGCGAAGATGTGAAGATGACATGAATCTTGACTCTGACATCCTGTCTTAGGGATTTATTCCTTTAACTATATGCTGTAAGATGGCTCTAGTTCCATTTTTGAGTGAGTTCCTTTCAGTTATAGAAATAAAAGTCAAAGTTATATATTCCTAGAGACTAGATAAAAGTATATAGTGCTAAAAGTGTCAGCTAGGCAATAGACCATTGAGACTCTCTTCCCAGGTAAATCTGGACAGTGTCAAATAAACAAAGCTAACCATCATATAACTCTTTCTACAGCCTTGTGGCATAAATACTGCTTACTTCTCAAAAAGAACATGGGATGTTCCTGTTTACTCACCCAGTAACTAGCAGACCCAGAACTGTTGGCATAGATACAAAACATACTCTTCTTGAACAGTGTTTTATTGGATGTGTTTGAGTGTAATGACCTATTTATGATTAAATAATCACCACCTTGGTCTTTATTAATACTATCAGATAAGTGTGGGGAAAATGAGGGCCCAGGTGCAGCCACATGGGCATGGATCTCTGTTGTGTTGTGGGTCCCACGTATCTTCTGTTCTTTGTGGGTGCCACAGGGAGGCATGCCTCTGGAGAAAAACAGAAGCGCTAATGGGAAGTTAAACTGAGTAGGTTCTGTGCAGGGAACCTGGCGGGTGCAGTGCTGTGAGAAGCTGCTGGGGGCCTGCCCTGTGTGGGGAGTTTTCACTCAGTCTGAAGTTCCGCTGGGGGTACAGGGCTTTCGAGTGGGGATCCCTGGGCCAGGAGGTGGCTGGGGACCGCCTGGCCTCCATAGCTTGTTTGAAGATGCGGGCCTCCATGGTGGAACATGACAGGCAGGCCCCAATGATACATAAAAGTCTGTGGGTTTCCAAAATGGCTTTATTTTCATAGTGGATAGTAGTTGAATCTGGATGTGCACCCCCACTTAGGTAAGGGCAGAACTGGCCTTTAGGTATCTCATTAATATGGAAATCTCTCAAGACTGAGGCCTGTAGTCATACCCTCTACCTGTGGAGGGGCAGGTAGGAGTTGCCCTACGTAATTGAACGGTGTAGATCAAATGGAGGTCTTAGACTGCATATCAGGACCCTGGGTTCTGGGGGCGTGGCTGAACACCTGCCGTTGTCCCTGATTTGTCCCATCAGGGTCGGGGGTTCAAGACCTGTGCCCACCTAAGAATCAAGCTTTCCTTACACGATCCCACAGGTAAGAGGAAGCTTCTGTGTTTCATCTGGAATGTGATTATCTCTTGCTGCTTCTTCCTTCCCTTCGAAGTCTGTGACCCCTCTCTTGCCAACCTTCTTCCTTTCCCTTATTTCCCTAGCCCTAAGCATAACCAGTTTATTTCTCTAACCTTAATTCAGCTTGTGTGTGCATGTAGGTGGAGACAAGAGTTCAATAGGGGTGTCTTTCTCTGTTGGATTTCCACCTAACTGAGACGGGGGTCTGACAGTTAACCTGGAACTCACTGATGCTGCTAGATTGGTTGTTCTGAAAGCCCAAAGGCTCCTCTGCCTCCTTAGCCTCAGCACTGGGATTGGGACTACAGGTGGATACTTCTCTTTTAGATGGGCGCCTCCGGTTCCTGGCCCTCCAGGCAGTGCCAGGGATATATTCTCATCCTCATCCTCATCCTCATCCTCATCCTCATCCCCCCCCCTCTCTCTCTCTCACCTCCCTCCCTTCTTACCTCCCTCC